>NC_132805.1:27191118-27491118 GCF_048594095.1 Paramormyrops kingsleyae
TGCTCGATGTCTTGCTGGGTTTCTTTCTGTCAATTTACCACAATACATTTGTGATCAAATCTGACAATACAATCATTGCCTTCTGTTACTCATTAACCTCACTGTGAATCTGTCAGTCTTATTCCTGCAGTCCGCAGTAATGACTGGAGATAGGAGGCTGTGAACCCATATACATTATATAATGCAGAACTCTGACAAAGGAGGAGCTAGAGGGCCATTAAGGACAGTAAAGGGCCATGAAATGAGACTAAACTGCATCGTATTGCATTCCTGATCTAAAAAAACAGGGTGCAAAAGCGATTAAAACGCATTTTCTGCACAGATCCGGGTAGCTGGCAGATCCACCTACCTTTAAAAGCAAAAAACAGCCCTTCAAATTAGTTTATGCAAATGAAGAGGAACCTGTCACAAATGAAAATGAAGCTAAAAAAAATGAAACTGATTAAAACCCAAAAGCTCCAGGTAATCTCAATGCTGATGATGTACAGTATCAATGAGAACTCTTATGTTCTAAATATTGGTAAATAAAATAGCTTGATATCTATCCATAACTGAATAAATTTAATGTACAATTTAGTCCAAAACCAGGCCATTCTTTCATGTCTTAGGCAGAGAGCTTGAAGACACAGGTGTGCAATGTTCAGCCAAGTTACAACATTCCCTATTTTTGGAGGCACTCATTTGCGGATTTAACAAAAAAAAAAAAATCTGTGTTACTATTTTCAACAGCTGGAAGATGAAAGCTGATTCCCGTTTCCCTCTGAATAAAGACAGAAATGACAGGCTCATCGGATGGAAGAGCAAGGAACGCACAAATACAAACACACACAGACGACACTGATACGACGTGTTCCTATGGCCCTGCTAAGACATGCAGCTGAGGAAATTTCAGGATGCAGCGTCTCACCTTAGCCCCTCCCACGAAGGCAGACATCTTGGTGGCCTCAGCGTAGGAGTCATACACGTGTGGGTAGCGGACGTGCTGGTACTCTCGCTCACGGCCAAGCACGGGCGAGCGGCAGGCTGAAAGGAGGGCCTGTTCCCTGGAGAGCCAGTGACAGGAGCATATCAGGACTGACGGCCTCCATCAAGCCGGACACACTGCACAACACTGACACTGGAATGACGACCAATGCTGACATGGGAACGATGACTGACGCAGAAATGATGACTGACACGGAAAAGACAACCAACACTGATGACCACTCGACATGGTCAGTTCCACCAGTGACACACAGGATCTACTGGAACACACAGGATCCCCAGATACATCAGATCATTGAAACAAAATCAATGATGGCACTATGACGACTGACACCACTGGAATTCCAGCAGCATGCCTGCAATTAAAAATGACACGAGAACACCCATAATATAGAGTTAATACTGACACCAGGGATCGTTACAGAGACAGACCCATAAAGGACACAAATAACAATGGCAGACAACAGAAAGCGAATACAAAACTCAGGGAGTCGCCGAAAGTCCTACAACTCTGTGAGTCATAAAAGCACAGTTAACAGCCCTCTAAACAGCAATAAAAAGCTTCTAAGTGAATTAGCATCAGACTCACTGAAAGTTCACATTATAAATTCGTAACAACACAAGGACGGGTTTAAGGAGTTTATTTGACCCACTTATCCTCATTCCTCACTTCCGGTTTCATAATGGACAGGTCGAGAGGTTCCATGGGATGGGCCAGGGGCTCTGCTTTGCAAGAGGTATATATATTGTGCAGCTCATCACCACATGCGTTTGCTAGAGCCTCCAACAAAATTAAACGGCCACTATGGGTTTTTTTTTTTTTACGGAATCCTTGAGAGAATTGTGAACTACCTGCAGTTACATAAGAGGTGGTAATGTATCAGTGCCACAAGCACAAAGGTGTCCATTCTCAGCCTATGGCTACATCCTGTCCTGGGCAGTGGGGGGGGGCTGGAATTCCTCAGGGAGAGGGAACTACAGAAAAGTAAAAACAGGATACTGGTAATGAAACCGGCACTGGCCACCCCATACGCAGAGACATCATTAATCCAGAGTGACTCTGCTCACCCCCAAGCACAGGAGAGTTATTTTGGCCAATTGTGAGTAATGAATGAGGGCGTGAGGCACAGAGCGATATCCTAAGAGGACCTCCATGAATATTTCAGTCTCAGGAGTCGACGAGTGAAGCATAGCAGGCAAGTGCTCCATGATCACCTGGGGAGCCTCTCTCTTACAAGCAATCCCCAGCGGCCTGGCTGCCAGGAGATGTGGGGGGGGGCAGCTGTAGGCTGGGAGCCCCAAGTATGCTCTTCTCGCTTCCCTCTGCACACTCAGCTTACCTCTCCTTAATCTCCTCCCGCTGAACACATAGATTTGGGCAAGAAGATTTTAATTAAACAGATCACTGCGCTTTTTTTTCCCTGTGAAATGAAACTCTCTCACAGTAAATCCCAAACTTAAAACAAAAAGACGTGAAAACATGACTGCAATACACCCGCTTCAGTACGCTAACCTGACTTTCCTTTTCACAGGGGGCTACAGTGGGATGAAGTATGCAGGAGAGGGAACGCAGAACACAAACGGAAGACATGATCAGAGAGAGAGAGAGAGAGAGAGAGAGAGAGAAGCAGCAAGAGAGAGCAAGATAGTGGCAGTGAAAGAGAGAGTGAGAGAGAGCGGCAGAGAGAGCCAGAGAGACAGCAGCAGCGAGAGAGCAGCAGTGAGAGAGAGCAAAAGAGCAGAAGTGAGAGAGAGAGAGAGCAGCAGAGAGAGAGCCAGAGAGACAGCAGCAGCGAGAGAGCAGCAGTGAGAGAGAGCAAGAGAGCAGAAGTGAGAGAGAGAGAGAGAGAGAGAGAGAGAGAGAGCAGCAGAGAGAGAATCTTGGTGGGAGGTACCTCTGCAACCGTAGCTCCTTGGGGTCAAAGTGGAAGGAGGCGTCGGAGCTGCAGGCATCACCCTCCTCAGCACGTCTCTCCCGCTTTCGCTCGCGTTTCTCCTCCCGCCGGAAGAGCTTCAACATCTGCTTCTCCTGCTCCGACTGGATGGTCACCTGGCACCCGTAGGCCGGCTTGCTGCCCTCAGTACCCCCCCTACGAACCGCATCTGTGAGCCGAAACCAGACAATCACGCATCACACCCGCGTAAGTGCATGATCATCAAATGCCATTTCCAACACGGTCAGCCCATGATTCCCTGGTCCAGTGAAGATCCAGTGAGGGTCCAGTGCAGGTCCTTTGACATGTACAAACAAATCTATGCACAGCAATTTACAAAGGTTACTTTCAGATGCTCCTATCATTAAATGTTACAGGTATGTATATCATTATCACTGTTATAACTACCTTCAGTAAAAACACAGAATTATGCCATTACACTAGTGCTAGCAAGACTGATTATTGTAATTAACATAACTAATATCACACATTTAATTCAATATTATGTTCAGCGTTATGCTAATAATAAAAATAATTGCAGCAAGAAAGGCATCAATTAAAGTTGCTGTTAAAATTTTGATAAAGCTCAAGGACTGCAGAAGTTACTCCAGCACTCAAACACAACACCCTTTTGGCACTTTTGGGCTTTTGTCTGGATGAGTTGGGGGGAGCCAACATTACCTAGAACACCCCCCATACTCATAGCTTATATGGGAGGAAGCTTTGCTATTAAGCGAAAAAAAAAAAAGATCATAAATCTCTCAAACCCCAGATTATGTCTCTCATTTTAAGAGAGCACTGCGATGTCAAGACGCACAGTAGGACGTCAATGACGCAAATGGCACGACGCTGGATTAAGATGTCGGTATAGACAGCGTCAGGCGGGAAAAGCGCACGCCGAGTTCACCATTAGGCCCGAGTTCACCGTGAACACTTCCGCAGAAAAGCAGCAGCGTTCAGCTCTCAGCATCCACCTCCACCGTGTAATTAAGTGACACGTCACTGCCGTGGCAGGAGAGGTCGTGTTTAACAACCAAGCCCCCCCCCCCCCAGCGAACCTCCATTATGGCCCTGGGCTCTATGCCTGTCGATAACTTCTCCTTCCTAAGACTGTGAGCCTTTGTCTTCAAGGGCAACAATCTCTCTTCTCTGCTACAGCTTGACGGGTTGCCGGGCTACACAGAGCTGGGGGTGGTGAGCAAGCCGGCTTGGTGTTTAGACCTTAAACCTGGAAATAAAACGAACGAGAGCCACAGAACCGCTAGAAATGAATGACGGCCTGGGCTGCCTGGCACACGGGAGGCTACCCCCCCCACCCAGCGCTGCAAGGCGGCTCGCATGTCTGAAGCTCAACAGCTCAATACGCGGCAGGGCGGCTCAGGGAAGCTGACGAGATGCGAGGACTGCAGAGAGGCCTCCCCCCCCCCCCCGACAGTCGTCTCAATCTCCTGTACTGGCCGGACCGCCGCGGCTCGCTTCCATGGGGCTGACAGGATCCAAACGAGCGGGCGCCTATACGTGCACAGCAAGGCTGCGGTGCTGCAGGCTGACTCCAGAATGATCCCTCACGACGCCCCCCCCCCCCCCCATGCGATAACCCGCTGCACGGCTCCTTCAGACACGCTACGGGAGCAGATGGCACGCCGTGTCTCTGGGACAGCTCTCTGCCTCTCCCTCATGTAAGACTTCCATTTCCCACCACCAATGCAGCAGATAAATATTATGTGCTTGTTGCAAAACAGCCCCCCCCCCCCCCACCCCACCGCCAAAGAGTCCCTGATTGAAACACACAGTAGCTGATTGCATTCAGATTTATGGCACGACTCATATCAATAAACTTTTGTTTCATCATATCTTTATTAAATTCTGTAAAGGCCAGCAGGTCAGCAACACAGGGTCGATTGTAAGATTTATTTCTTTTTAAGGTGAGGGGCATAAGAGGGGCCATAATTCATATAAAGGGGCAAACCTTATCGCGAGCCAATGATATGTTTTGAATCAGTGAGTGACAGAGGAAGGGGTACTCTGGGGACCAATCAGCTTTCAGCTGGAACTGGTGCCCCTGTGGCCCCACCCCTGCGACAAGAGAGGTGAATTTCCAAAGTAAACAGCATGGGCCCCATGTGACATCACCGCACATCCAACATCCTGCCTCCTCAAGGTCAGAGGTCAGCGGCCTCTATTCCCCACATTTGGAAACGGGAGCGAGACAAGAAAGAAAATGAGAGAGAGAGAGAGAGACTGCGAGGAGACAGCGCAGCTCCTGTCAGCGGTGAGTCATGTCTACAGGTGCCCGTGGTGATGGCCCAATCATCACCCTGTCAGAAGCAGCCGCACGCCACAGGCCCCGCCCCGCCCCGCCGGGCGCCAACTCAGGCTTCCAGCAGCGTTATGACCAGTCATAATATGGACGAGCTAATTAGAGCAGTCCCCTTAACAACAAATACAAAAGCGGGTCCACTAATTAGGCCGGGGGTAAACTTCATCGGCATCTTTACCCTCCGACAGGTTTTTCAAGCAGATCTGCTCACCCTCCAGCCCCACGATACCGCCGTCAGACCATAACAGCGGCTCAGCACGCTGCCCCCGCAGCCCAGATATTGTCATACAAGGCCGACACCGTTGGGTGGTCTCATTTAACCTGGAATAAAACAAAGGCTGGAGAGATAAAAGCCGGTAAATGAGAAAGAGACGTCTCAGAGAGCGGCGGCGTTCGGAGAGACACACAATGTGGGCTAACAATGCAGCCATACGCAGGGATTTAACGTTCAGCCCTGCCGAGACGACCGGCTGCACAATGCAGCCACTTAGCAGACGCGGCTTCGCTCCTAACAGTGCAGATATTCACTGCTGTGTCCTACACCAGACAGTACAGGCCAGCTCATCCATTATTTAGACAAGACTATGGGTGAAACTGAACACTTTTTCAAGCTGAGACTCTCTCACTGGCACCTGTAGGCTGACTTGATGCAATCAGCAACTATCCACGACCCTCAACCTGACACGGGCGTCGCAATGGAGATCCAAGTGAGAACTGCCCTTGAAGTACATGTGATGTTCATGTGATGTTCATGGAACGCATGTCCTAACAGCGCTCAACCAGAATGAATGAGAGAGAGAGAAACAGCAGCAGATATCGGGAAAAACTGATCTTGCGATCAAAAATGTGTGAGTGAGGAGAACCTCCTCTAGCCAAGAGAATCTGGACAAGCAGGACGAAGAAAACAATGTTTACGTTACTCGAGCAGCTCATTCGAAGTGACCCCGGCTGTGACACTAATGGGGGTGTCCTTCCAATCCTGTAATCATCAGTAATCATCAAAATGTTTGACATCCACTCCCATCATCTCCCGACAGACACGCCGCCCAGCTACCGACTGGGACGCGAGAAAGAAATTAACGTGCCGGCAGGCATTTTAACTCATCTTAATAATTTATTTTGCCCGTCTGTGGCAGTGATAGAAATACGCAAAAATAAACCGATTTTGTTTTTTTGAGTGAGAAAACACGCTGGACCCCACAAGGAACAAAATGTGGGGAAAAAACTCAGCAGTCCTGACAACAGAGGCAGCTTTTAACTATCCTATCGCTGCTTCTTTACAGAAAAGCGGTTTCCCATCTTATCCTTCAGCACTGAAAGAAGCACTGATTTTCCGCGCGAATATTAATGACGTAATTCTTTAAGGAGTTCCTCAGATATTCTGGCCTCTGACCTAGATTTTCATGCATACGTGAGGTATAAATCGGCCCTGTGTCACCTTACTGTACCTCCCCATACAGACATAAATCACGGCTCCCCTGTTCGGATTATAAACAGAGACAAAGGCAGCCCCCTCACTCCATGAAAGCTGGGTGGGAGCCAGCAGGATGGCGTGCGTGAGCCAGAGACAGACGAAACGGGCTTCAGCGCAGCTCTCTTCAGGAAGTACCTGGTCAGCCTCCCCGTCGCCTTTAAATCTGACTTGGCAGCCCCCCCCCCTGGGGCCCAGACGACCCCTCGCGCTAATCCTGTAACACTGGTAATTAACACTTTCCCGAGCTGTAGCTAAGCTGTGTCACTCAGAGAGATAACCTTCTCTGGTGCTTCGGTTAAAAGAAAGAATGTGCGTCTTCATTTTATGTGAAACTCATATTGTGCAGAGTTCGGTTATAATGTTACACTTGCATCTATTATTTAACTTGGTTACCAGACAATATAATGCAAGCTAATCGTTTTTTTTCCCCCCTCTTCTTTAAAACTAAGAGCACTGAGAGAGAGAACCAAGGGCTTAAGCACTAAGCCTGTCCCGCAGCCCTGATATTAATTAAACATTATCTTTCAGGATGGAATTCATTTCTTAATAACAAGCTGCCAGACCGCCGTTATCACTGGAGGTAGCTGGATGCGAGAACAATCTCCGCAAAGCTGCCCGCTTCTGTTCCCTGGCATCTGGGTCCATGGCAGCTTCCTTACAATCCAACAGCATCTGTGCATTTTATTTCCCTATACAGCATTTAAGCTGCTCCTCAACCACACTCTCCATGACCATCTATAGGGGGTTCAGCCAGTGAGGGTCACCCAAAGGCAGTGCTCCTAGAAGACGCTCCTCCAGGGTCCCCCTGACTCACACTACTGCTGTTACTGCTGTCCTAGTAAGCATTCACATAACTAAGAGTCATTAATCCCACTGTTTTGATGCTTTATTTATGTATGGTTTAACTGGGAGCAGCCCAGTGGCTTGGGCAGGGGGCCTGCATGACCCCTAGTCTCTGTGGGTGTCCAGAGAGATGTGGTTAGATGAGCTGCCATGTGACTTGGCCACGGTGTGCGGATGCCTGTGTTCTGTGACAGACTGGCGTCCCGTCCAAGGTTATCCCTGCCTTGTTCCTTGTGTTTCATGGAACAGGCTCCCCGCTCACCGTAACCCGGCACGGAATAAGCGGTTATGGAAGATGGATGGATGGTTTAATTGATTTCAAAGTTATTTATTTTGAATTCCAGCAGGGCTTGCTCCGAGTGCATGATACCAGCTCATCCATAAGATATATTATGACAGGATTTCTTACCGAATAGCCATGTAAGCAAAATTGTTTCTTCATTATCAAAACTTTGTTGCAAAGTGCAAAGTAAAAACGGCTTCGCTCTCCAATTATAAGCAAAAAAACAAAGATATATCAATTCATGAAAGAAGGAGCCAAACTTCAAACGCAATGCACTGTTTTGTTGAACAGCTACAATGGCCAGACTTTACAGTCAGCACCTTGTGTGAGGAGAAGCCTTTTCAGTGCGGCACAAATGCAACCAAACTTTACCAGAGGAGATTTACTGCAGGTGGGATCACATTACCAAAATAAGCGCATTCGAAAAGGGCGTCACACTGCCCTTCTCCGAGGCATTAACTTTCTATCTGTCGCAGATAACAGCAGCACTAATTTCGGCTAAAATCCAAGACTGATGCGACATCCCTTCTCGGATCAGGCGCTAAACCAGGAACGTGGAAGTCAAACCCCTGTCAGAGGGCACGTTATTCAGCGGTTAACCGTGGGCGGCAGACAGGCGGATAAAAAGCAGCATCCATCTTTACATTGAACACCGTCCCTTCCTGACCACTGCATGTTCCAGACGAATCGCACCGCGGTTTGCTTGGTGCACGACTACGAAGCGGAACAGGATACCCTCAGAGGAACATCGGTGGCTAACGATTCATTTTGTGTGGACTGACTGCACCTGACTGAACAGCAACAGACGGCATGAAGTTTCTCTCAAAAGACTCTTATTATTGATGTTTACATTTATTCTGCAAATAAATACAGAACATTTCCCATTAGGATTTTTATCAGTGATTCTACTTTAAGAAGAAAAAAAAAAAAATCAGCTTCTAAAATCTCAACAAGTTCAGTATCGGAAGCGACACCCAGTCCATCAGTACGGGTATTAATGCCAGGAGAGGGCAGTCTCACCCAGACCCAGCACCCAGGGTGTCACTGAGAACCATGGTAGAACAAAATCATATTAGGGAAGTTTGTTATTTTTACAAGGGCACCTTAATATGCATTAGAATCTTCCCATAAATCACGCAGGTTTCAATCAATGTCTGCATTTTTCAGAACCAACAAATCAGAAACTGAATCAGGTTACTTAATAAGAACAGTTATATATTTAAAAATGAAACTTCATTTTTAATCAAAGGCACTATACACCGACAATCCATACTTTTTGATAGCTAATGAGAATGGGTCACATGAAAGGTAGACAATTAAAATTCCAAGTAGTGTTACTGGTCTTACTTGTAGGAATCACATTACCAAAATAAGCGCATTCGAAAGCGCATTAAAAACACAAATTGCAATATGGATTCATAAAATATTGAGTCCGCACCCACCCAATCTTCCAAATGAGAAATTTCCTACTACTTGTGAGCAACCTTTAACAGACAATAATCATTTTTAAGCTGACCCTTTTCACTGTTCAACATACAAATCAGTTGTGCTTATTGTAATAATTATTTTCCATAGAGGGTGTTTGCATCCCGAGTCCAGCGTGGCAGGGAAAGTACGGTAAACAGAGATAACCTCCTACTTGAAAATCTTCTTTAGTTTTTCTTCTTTTTAATTCCCCGCCCAGATGACAGGGTTGAATGCAAGCCGTTTTAACGCCGTTGCAATTCCCCTTAAGCCCTCCAAGGTCTTATACGACACCCCCCAGCCCCACACAGTCAAAATCAGCAGATGCGCGCTATCGAAAAGCAAGGCCTTTTAAATGAACAATTAACCTCCACATCAACTCTGTTAATCTGGAGCTGAAAAACGACAGCTCTGGCAAACCATAGGGTCATTGGGTCACATCCTAGCCTAGGCATACTACTGACTTAAATATTTGTGCAGAGTGAGATACAATTATTGGTGGAGGCACGTTATATGCCAGCACAGCATAAACAAACTGGAATTGTATTGCGACGTGAAGCGAGACACCAGCAGGTTGCATGATTGCTGGTCTCCAGGCCGGAGAGTGGAAACACAACAGGAAACTTCACTTTAAAGTTCTAAGAAGTGATATATGGATCTTCAGCTGTAGGGGTCCTGTGAGTGTGCAAATTCAACAGCTGACCTGAGGATTAAGAGCAACAACATCAGCAGCACAGATCACACCGTCATCAGGGACGCGGCTCTGGCCCAATCAGGCTGCAGTTCATCTGCTAGCTCCTCCCAAAAAAAAGTGCTTTGCATTTTCACTTTACGCTTTAAATATGCTTTCAAATTATGATAGAATTGCTCATCCCCTGTAATTCCAGAGTGTACAACCTTTCACCACAGCAAGAATTTATGCTAAGGCAATGCTAACAAGGGCAATGCTAACAACGCTCAATGAGAACACAAGAAGCTTTCACTTCTTAAAACTTTAAATCAAACCTTTTTTAGAGATCTTTAGAATGTTTCCCCCCCCCTTTAGGCTTTCGATGCAGGAGTCGTGCTGGCACAAAAGAGCCATCCCCGTTGTCACTAAGAGACCTCTTTTCAGATTCATACTTAAGGAATGAAGCCGGTCTTCAAGCGAGTCATTTCAGGAATGACGGGAGAAGGCGACGAGATGAAGCATGGCACCCGGGGTTGGTAGGTAATAAGAAAAACACACGGTTACGGGGGTGCGCGAGTATCTCGCTCTAAAGAGGGACGGCCGGCATCAAAGCATGAAGCAGGCCTTTGTTTAATATTTGTTGATAATTGCTGCCCTCTTTCGCCCCGGCCCCACATTAAAAACTTAACATCTCTGTTCTTTGTCTTCCTCCTATCAGCAAAAATACGTTACAGACCTGAACCCACTAACCCCTCCAGTGATGAAATAATGAAGAATTGAGCTACACCTAATAGACTCTCTTTCGGTAATGGTCTCTCTCTGTGTGGAGCCATTTGACTATAATGCAAAAAACAGGAGACAGACTGAATGATCAAACAGTCTGGGGGGTAGGGTGGCTGTTGCCAAGTGGGAAGCAAAAAAGCGAGGCAGGGGGGGGGATTCACATCTCTGCTTCAGCACCGCAGGACACCTTTGGTGTGCTAACAGACACCCAGCTAAGTAAGGCTCGCCTGTATCACGCTCCCACAATGATACAACAGTGCTCCCACATCGCAGCCGTGATACACAAATCAAACGACTCTCCCAGGGTACCTATTGCCGAATCTGTAGCGCAGGTGTAGCTTCTGTTTGTGCAGCGACGGCGAATGGCATATGCCGCGACTCTCAAATCCACCGACAAGTGGCCGACAGCAGCATCTGCCAGACCGGCAGCCGGACCGGCACAGCACCAGCTTTGCTACGGCTCTCCAGAAACACACTGCTAAAATCAATGGTTACCATCAGCAGTGGGCAATCCGTGGGCCACAATCACACCTACAGCCAGGCAACCAAACAAATTTTCGGTACTAAATGGAAGTACTTACGGCCGCAATTTGGTAAGCAGATTAGTAGCACGCCTAAAATATTAATGAGAGGCGTATTGTGACGCCCAGAAGTTAGTAACCAACGGCGGGCAGTGGTGGCTTAATGGTTAGGGAAGTGCACTTGTAATCGAAAGATTGCTGGTTCAAATCCCCGACCAGCAAGGCACCACTGAGGTACCCTGAACAAGGTACCGTCCCCAAGCACTGCTCCCCGGGCGCTGAATTAGCTGCCCCCTGCTATGTCACGATGTCACATATGGGTTAAATGCAGAGGACACATTATGTTGTTGTGCACGGTGTGCTGCAGTGTGCCGAAAAGCACAACTAATCACTTTCACGTAATCTGCAAATTGGGAAGAACGCAACATGGCACCCAATCATCAACTTTAAGGTCCCAGGAGGACCCTGCTGTTGGACCAGCAAGGCTATTAACTAGAAGTGCTTCAAAGCATCAAACTAAGAAACAGGTATCATTATGCACTGCTCTCATTGGTAAGCAATTAAAATTTAACCATAATAACTAGCTATGATAAATAATTAATTATAGTTCTTAAATAATAAAACTGAATCACATCACCAAATCTCAAGTAATGCATGCTTGTTCGACAGAATAACCATGACAGGGTCTTTTTAATCAGCACTAGGACATAATTAATTATTATATAAGCACTGATGTCAGTCGTTTCATTTCCCTCCTTCTCCGTTACCTATTACCTACTGGGAGCAGAGAGGGAGCAAAAACATGGAGTGTTTCTGGGTCCCCGCGGACCGGGTTTGAGAAACACTGACCTGATCCTCAAAAAACTCACCTGCCAGCTGGCTGAACTTTAGGTCAGAGGGCGCAGATAGGAGGGAGCTGACAATTCCAGGGCGTCCCTGCAGCAGCTTCTCAATCATCTCGAAGCCCTCTGGGCCCAGCAGCTCAAAGAGCTGAAAGAGACAGAGAGCAGCGGCTCAGGTCATTGTTTAGGTTACTGAAAACGTGCCACCCCATCAGAACATCTCACAGCACCTGCAAGGCACATACCCACAACTGCTTCATATACACATATACACATTCAGCTGTAGCAAAAACCAGCTACCAACCAGCAGTTGGTTAAAATTAGGGCTGTATGATACCACATCCTGATTATATGGTGCATACGCAATAATCACCGGGGCTTTAGTAATCTGTATAAATTCGGCATATCCTTATGTTTAATAATCGTGTCTGACTGCCTAAAGTGAGCTGCAAAACATACCGTCACACCCCCAATGTCCTTTTTACCTTATTTATCCCACAATATCTCTTCTTTTAAAAGATGAAGTGGCTGCTGAGCTGTCCCTTTCTTCGCCGCCACTTCAGGGTTTATCGCTTCCATGATTTACCAAAACAGCAGCACGTGTTGCGTTCCGCTAAGCGAATTTAATAAACACAAGGAAATGCCAAATTTATTCAGAGTACTAACTATTGGGCGTCACAATTCGCCTCTCAGTAATATTTTAGGTGTACTAGTTATCTGCTTACCAGATTGTGGATGCAAGTAAATGTCTGTATAGCAACCAAAAGCTAGAGTCTGGACAGATCATTCACCCGTCATCTGAAGGCCTACTCACAATGTGATATCCTGCAGCCCTAGCTAAAATATCGGTTAAATTAAGAGTGTACCCCACCATCCTAGAGAATGACCCAAGAACTTGCAGATCTAAGACCTAAATGGCCTAAAACATTTCCCAACAGCAAATGCACATGCCGTCGAGGGGGCCCTAATACTCTTCTGTATTCAGGGTTACTGGCACTGGACAGCAGAGGGAGATAGAGAGCAGGAGCTTTGCCTTCTACAAGCCTATGGACACCATCAATCAGTGATGCTGGGGTCACGGAGGTGCGAGACAGCCAAGCAACACGCCAAGAATAAAACAAAATGACAACTGCAGGGACTACTCTAAGGACAAAATGGCGTGGTTTGCGTGTCTGCTTCATCAATCGTCTTTGTATGTCTCATTCAGGAGAACAGACGGCACAGCAGGATTAGCATGCATGTTCCTACTAAACAATCGCTTAGAATGCAGGGTTGCACAAAACCTGACTCTCCTTTAACTTTATTAAACATGAAAGCATAAATAAGCTAAATGATTATAAGTCACGCAGTCTCTTGACAGGAAGCCATTTTTTTTTATCACAAGAGAAAACAAAGCTTTAATTTCTGTGGGAAGAACAGGAGCATAGAACCGTAGGGTTTTTATTCAGGATCTTCTTCAACAAGATCCAGAGTTACTTCTTACAAGGTAACATGCTCTTGACCAGTTTGTCTGATAAATTGTATGGTAATTACTAGAGATGCACTGATCCAATATTCGTATCGGGCTCGGAACTTTTTGACGGATCAGGTATCAGCCATACATGACCGATCCATATCCGATACTTATTTAGTTTTTGGCAATCTGTAAAAAGATAGATTTAACATGAAATAGGAGCTATTTGTACATTCAATCACCTGACAGCTCTTTCCCATTTTAGATGTGTTTTTGTGGCATTTAGGATAAACACTCAGTCAATTTGCCACTCAGTGCGAGTGCAGTGACTTCCACCTGCTCTGACGTACTGCAAAGGATATGCGCATGACAAGGAGCATAAGAATATCAGATAAGAGGGTGACAATCTGGAAGTATTTTATGCTTTTAACAGCAACTAGTATCACAGAAATTTGCAATCTTTGTAAAAAAAATAAAGTTTTGAGAGGTGGGAATAGCATTTGGTGGAAAATCCCACTAAACAAAGGGCACACAATTGAGAGACAATACGAATAATATGAAAAAAGCAATGGATGGTTTGGGGTCACTGGCTTGGGCTGTTTTGCACACTTGCTACAGCTTGTGATAAATAGGGGGCTGTGATTGCAGTGGAGTGTAAGTGACGCTGTTGCCAGTGGGAGAAAAATTATGGGGCATTTTAAGCATTTGCCAGTTGCATATCCTGCCGTGGAAGATTTTCAAATCGAACTGCAAATGACTCAAAAACGCTTAAAACAAGATGTACACACCAGGTGGAACAGTATGATATGTATGTTTCTAGTAGCCTAAATAAATATTTTTCGCGTACATTTTTTATCTGTATTTTTATCTGCATTTACTAGCTGAATGATGTATGGGAGGCCATTATTTACTTTTATCTGTATTTACTAGCTTAAAAATATATAAATTTGAAATATTATATATTTATTACATTAAAAATATTAAAGTAAAAAGAGATCTTGTATCGGAATATGCATCGGCAGTTGTGTATTGGAATCAGATCGGAACTGAAAAAATGTGGATCAGCCCATCCCAGTTAATTACTCTTACTGGCAGAATGTTGTCTGTAAAATACAGTGCGGAATGTCAACATATTTGGCACTGTATTTAGCAACTTTTACTTTGGAATGTAAATAAGTAGTCATGTAGTAAGTACTCCATGAATAAAAGATGGAACTGCCCTGTATTTAGTGCCAGACCTCTCCAGTCCGCAGGTACCTATTACGCCGATCTTAACCCTCACAGCGGCAGCGTTCGCTACATCTCCGTAGCTGGTCCACTTCCCCGCATTTTGACTTTCCCCGAGTATTTCTAGTTTGCATCAAATTAAACATAATTAAAATTTCAGGCACTGAGCCACCAGTGGGGAAACTTTCCTTATAAGCAATGCAAACCAACAGGGATTTCCTCCAAGGGAAGGAAATCACAGCGGAGTTAAGTCAAAAGCCTTCTGAAAAACAAAAACATCTCTAAAGCATTTCACAATGCTACTGTTTATTAAATCGTTTGTTAAATATTTAACACTTATATAACATGTGGTTTGTATTTTTGAATTCCAAACCCACTAGCATGGATGTGCGTATGCATTAATTTTTAATTATGAGATTAAACTTGAAATATGGAGAAATCTCTTGTCATAGCACCTAGTCTCTTGCACTAACAGTTTACCTTTCATCTTTCCAGAAAAGACAACAGTAATCAATGGGAAAGTGTATTTACTATAATTGTGGGCAGAACCTGGCACTCCAACCCACCTATAAAATGATGTGATATTAAGATGATTTCTTGAAACGCAGTATTCCAGTTGAGTCTCAAAGGACACCTTTGGCTCAGCCCTATCACACAGTGTCAGCTGTGTGAAGCCTGATAAACACACTGTTTTACTGTGATCCATCAGGTGAATTCGTCAGCTGCATTCCCCTCACAGTATTCTATCACATTCTGCAAGGGTACAGGACAGAAACCCAAAAACCTGCACTGTCCTCCAACTATGTTGGAGCCTGAAACCATACAGGAAGAGAGAAAACTTGCCCCCCAAACACACACACACACTCACAAGCATCTTAAGGTGGGGCAAAACCTACAGGTCAACCATCTAAGATTCGGGGAGAAAAATATGGACAAAAAAATGTTCTCACTCAGAGAAAACATTTTTTGATTTTGTTTCTCAAATCCTCAATAACTTAATTCCCAAATGTTTACCTTTCTTCCCTTCCAACTGGTCAAAAAGTGTAAAAAGACAGCTGCCAGGAAAAGGATCAAATACAAGTATTTCAAGGATTCAAAGTTCTTATTGTCATGTACAGAGTACAATGCAATTCTTACTTGAATGCCTTCTTCACAGACTGAACGATTAAACAAACAAAGCAGCGCAACATTACAGTAACTAACAATAAATAAACCACTAACTTACGTGTACTGTTAAGAGCATTTATGTAATTTATTTAAACTTTATTTTAACAGGTAAATGAACTGAAAACCAGTTCTCACTGCTTTACGCGCTATTCGGGAGAAATAGCAGAAAACGCATCGGAACTTCCTGGGATACAAACGTCATGCGTGTGCCTAAAACCTTCAGCCACTAAGGGCAAAGTTGTGTCGTCACGGAGGCGGTTCCAGTTTGTGCTGCACGGTCTGTCTCAAGTCATCTTGCTCTTGTGAGCATTTTGTATCATATGACATGGTGATGAATGGTGACGTTTTGCAGCACCGGACAAAAAAAATCTAACCATGATTTGGCATTTTTTTGAATAAGAGTTTTTTGTTTGGTATAGATTAAGGGTGGCCAATCTTATCCGCAAAGAGCCGGTGTGTATGCGGGTTTTCGCTGCAACTTCCTAATTAGATTACTAATTAGAGGACTGATTGGCTGAAGAGTCCACACACCTGGGTTTGAACAGCTAACCTACAGGTTATCCCAAAAACCTGCATACACACCGGCCCTTTGCGGATAAGATTGGGCACCCCTGGTTTAGATAGTTTTCTACCTCAGAATTTTAAGTTCTTAAAATGGTTTTTAAGTGACCAAGAATAGAGGAAGATACTTGTTGCAGTCAGTTCTGTCCTGCTTTATTTTATGTTTGACCTTTAGCATATTTGCAGTATTATACAGTTTTGCACATTGTTACATTATTATATGGTTTTCTTTTGAGCTATGTTTCTTTGAATACTTGAAAATCAATAACCTTCTATAATTTTAAGGGAATTTTGTATGTAAACATTAAAATTTGTTGGAAAATAAGTACAGTGGTACCTCAGAACTCGAATTTAATCCGTTCAGAACTCCGGAACGAATCCTAAAAAGTTCAAGATCTGATCGAATTTTCCCCATAAGAAATAATATAAAACCAATTAATTGGTTCCCGGGCCAAAAAAATTACACCTAAATATGTTTTTTTTTAGCATTTAAACACAAAGTGAACTGGATAAAACAAGAAGAACATATAATGTACTAAACACATCTAAGCACATTTATCAAAACAATAATTTGTAAAGTAAGAAAATAAATGTATCCAAACAATGTGTAAAGTTTAAAAAAACTATTTGTCCTGCCCTGATCGTCCGCTCCTTCCATGTGGAAGCCCTGTGTGATCAGCTGTTTCTGGTTGTTGTCATTAGTCCTCTGTATTTCGTCCGCGGTTCAGTTTGTTTCCCCAGTCTGGTCATTGTATTGTCCGTCTGCGCTTTGCCTGCCTTACCTGTAATTAAACCCCATATTCCCCGATATACTGACGTCTGCGCCTTTGTCTCCATTCTGTCCCCGCTCGGCACGACAATATTATTATAATTAAATGTATTAATGGTTCATTATTCATTTTTTGCTATAATCGCCCAGCTCTACCATTGAGGATGTACCCCAGATGTTTGCCCTGTGCCGCCGGGAACAGGCTCTAGGTGAGTCACACCAGAGCAAGCAGAATAAGGTAAAACGGGGGAGGGGGTATTTAAATGACAATTTTCAAGTTTAGTTTTGTGGTTAGTGAATCTTTTAGTTTCAAACAGTTACTTCGTCCACATGTACATATGTAAGCACCCCGACAAAGAACAGTAGTTTCAAACAGTTCAGTTCATGAGTTAAACAGGTGGGCATTTACACTGACATCAGAAAGACCCCTGAGATATACATCAGGACAGAAACGTCACGCTCCGACGTGAGGGTAACTCACTCTCAGCTGCCACGCCACTTTCAGGACAGACACCATTTATGCCATCGAGGAACGGGGACAGGGGCGGCATGGTGGTGCAGTGGTTAGCACTGTTGCCTCGCACCTCTGGGACCTGGGTTTGAGTCTCCGCCTGGGTCACATGTGTGTGGAGTTTGCCTGTTCTCCCCGTGTCGTCGTGGGGTTTCCTCCGGGTACTCCGGTTTCCCCCCACGGTCCAAAGACATGCTGAGGCTGATTGGCATTGCTAAATTGCCCTTAGGTGTGCATGTGTGAGTGACTGGTGTGTGAGTGTGCCCTGCGATGGGCTGGCCCCCCGTCCAGGGTTGTTCCCTGCCTCGTGCCCGTTGCTTCCGGGATAGGCTCCGGACCCCCCGCGACCCAGTAGGATAAGCGGTTTGGACAATGGATGGATGGATGGATGGAACGGGGACAGATGTAACATGCTAGCAGCGCATCAGAACATCCACACGCACGCTTTGTACTTTGTACATACTCCCAATTCACCCTGGTGGTTAAAAAGGGGCTTCAAAGGCAGCGTGGAAGTGCTGAGTAAACCTGCGTCTCCCCTATTAGGCACGTGCCTGAATGGCCTCCCATGCATCATTCAGCTATAACGCCAGTACTCTGCTCACTATGTTTGTCAGGATTTGCCCAGACGATACTCCGCTACACAATAACCCCACCTGACACATAGTACTGGGTTGTACTGCCGTTACTTTGTTCATTTGTACAGTCAGAAGCCCCTCTGTTTACATTCAGCAATAAAGCTCCCAGTCAATTATAATAAATTCCAGTTCATGGATGATGCCAATTATGGTGATGATGATAAACACTGGTATTATTCTAATTATACTCTTCCCCCAGTTTATGTCACTACTTCATTCCGGAAAAACCCACAGTGAAGCGAAAAAAATGCAAATCAAAAACTTCGAAAACTTCCATTATGACGAGTTTCATCCCAACACCTACAACATTCTCAAATATGACAAAAACAATGGGAGAAGACTTATAAAAGAAACATGTGAAAAATTTAATAATGAAGCTTTACTATTCTCTTATTATCCTTCTAAAACGAATCAGCATTTGCCTGATGTAATCACAGCATTTTCTACTATATTCTGTGGCCATAAAATATGTCAAGGAAATAGGTCCATAAATTGAAATTCTAGCACCAAATCAGAAGACCTGTGATCAAACATAAAGCAAAATGACCATAACCCGAAGGAGTGATGTTTAAATTATTTTGTGAACATAAATAAACATGATGAATTCAACTAATACACCCACAGAGAGCTGCAAAACACAGATTTCTAAAATATTCCCCTACTTTGTTAATTTCTCTGGGTGAAAAAAAAACAATGAAAGTTCACGCCTTATCAAATACTACTAGACCATATGAAATCATGCTCATTTGACATTATTTCCAAGCTCTGGCCACATCCAACAGTGGTCTCAGTCCCTCTCACGCCAGGGGTGTGAGACTGAGGGCAGCGGCAAAGTTCGATATCGCAGAAGATGCCAGTTTCTGAAGCACAAACTGAGAAATATTAAACAGCACAATAGAAGTCCCTTTTTAAAGTCACCCTCATTTTATTTTGTGTCAGGCTTAACAGCAGAGATATTAGGAGGCAGGAAACCTTTAAACTTCGTTGTTGACTGAAGGGGGGGAGGGGGCACGACACACAAGCACATAAAGGGCCCTATCTGTCTGGGGGTGTCAGGGGAAGAACATGGTTCCAAATGCCAGCGCCGTGAATAACATTACAACTGTAGAGGGGCTTTGGCACCGAAGTGTTTGTGCGTGCAGCCCAGGGTGAAGCGAGAGCAGGACATTCCACACAACGCAGGCAATTACCTGGCATCCACAGTATGTTAAACTCAACCAGAAAGCCCCTCCATCTACCTATGAGAAGATCTACTGGAGAAGAACAGCTAACAAGTGTCGGAAGCACAAAAAAAGAAGCGTGAAAGAGTGTTTAACGGATTCGGGCGAACAGAACCAGGGTCACAAGAGCACTGCCATGAAACTCAAGTCCATCACAGGGTCCGTATACATCAGCACTTAGGAATTCTGTATGTCACCTTTGCTGATAAGTTAAAAGAACACAGGTTCTGCCTGCAATTGCTCACACCCACAACATGCATTTACATTCCATTTATTTACAACCTTCTGATTACAGGCAGTGTCCCAACCTGCTGAGCCACACACTGCCACGAAAAGCACAAAGTCCCACCGAGATACACAACAGAATACAAGACATAGTATACGGCCCGTGTGCCGAGTGCTCATTCCTGCAGGACAGAGAGTTTGCAGACTTTTTTGCTTGCCCCAGAGCAAGAAATACTTTTATAAAGCTTTATGTAAGCAGATCATTCTTAACTCTAAATATTAAAAACAAAACAAAACTGTGCACACTTAATTTGTGTTTCAAAAGTGCATATTCAACTTATTTTTTCAAGGCATTTATTATTGCTGTGATATTGACCAATTAGCAGCCTGTGAGAAACCATACTTAGAAAGCCACAGCGAGGGGGATTTACCAAGCGCCATCAATCACTGCCTGCTTTACCTCAATGGGAACCAATCAAGTAACCATCAACAAAAGTGGCTGACTGACAAAGCACAATAACAGCACATACAATGGCTTTCAAAGCCTCATTTCTCCTCTCACTCCGATCGGAATCTGAAGAGGACATGTAGCTCTAACAAAAGCTGGATACGCTGCAGCCAGTCGGAACAGGAGTCAAGCAGCTTCAGGCTTTATCGCCACTAAACTAATCCCTGTGTTAAACTGACACCTGTAGCCAGGTGAGGACTGTACCGCGGCCCCCATGTCCAAAGCGACCGAGCCAAGACCACCACATCTAAAGCGACCGAGCAGAGACCACCACATCCAAAGCGACCGAGCAGAGACCACCACGTCCAAAGCGACAGAGCAGAGACCACCACGTCCAAAGCGACCGAGCAGAGACCACCACGTCCAAAGCGACAGAGCAGAGACCACCACGTCCAAAGCGACAGAGCAGAGACCACCACGTCCGAAGCGACAGAGCAGAGACCACCACGTCCAAAGCGACCGAGCAGAGACCACCACGTCCAAAGCGACCGAGCCAAGACCACCACGTCCAAAGCGACAGAGCAGAGACCACCACGTCCAAAGCGACAGAGCAGAGACCACCACGTCCAAAGCGACCGAGCCAAGACCAC
Source organism: Paramormyrops kingsleyae (assembly GCF_048594095.1). Classification (NCBI taxonomy): domain Eukaryota; kingdom Metazoa; phylum Chordata; class Actinopteri; order Osteoglossiformes; family Mormyridae; genus Paramormyrops; species Paramormyrops kingsleyae. The sequence continues at coordinate 27,212,103 of NC_132805.1, forward strand.
CACGTCTAAAGCGACCGAGCCAAGACCACCACGTCCAAAGCGACCGAGCAGAGACCACCACGTCTAAAGCGACCGAGCAGAGACCACCACGTCCAAAGCGACCGAGCCAAGACCACCACATCTAAAGCGACCGAGCAGAGACCACCACATCTAAAGCGACCGAGCAGAGACCACCACGTCCAAAGCGACCGAGCCAAGACCACCACGTCTAAAGCGACAGAGCAGAGACCACCACGTCCAAAGCGACCGAGCCAAGACCACCACGTCCAAAGCGACCGAGCCAAGACCACCACGTCCAAAGCGACCGAGCCAAGACCACCACATCTAAAGCGACCGAGCAGAGACCACCACATCTAAAGCGACCGAGCAGAGACCACCACGTCCAAAGCGACCGAGTAGAGACCACCACGTCTAAAGCGACAGAGCAGAGACCACCACGTCTAAAGCGACAGAGCAGAGACCACCACGTCCAAAGCGACCGAGCCGAGACCACCACGTCTAAAGCGACAGAGCAGAGACCACCACGTCTAAAGCGACCGAGCCGAGACCATCACGTCTAAAGCGACCGAGCCAAGACCACCACGTCTAAAGCGACCGAGCAGAGACCACCACGTCTAAAGCGATAGAGCAGAGACCACCACGTCCAAAGCAACCGAGCCGAGACCACCACGTCTAAAGCGACAGAGCAGAGACCACCACGTCTAAAGCGACCGAGCCGAGACCACCACGTCTAAAGCGACCGAGCCAAGACCACCACATCTAAAGCGACCGAGCAGAGACCACCATGTCCAAAGCGACCACGCAAAGGCCACCACGTCTAAAGCAACCGAGTCGAGACCACCACGTCTAAAGCGACCGAGCCGAGACCACCACGTCCAAAGCGGGTTCCATCCAGCTGTGGAGCTAAACATGCTTGAGACAGCACACCTGCTCCCCAGCATCTCATTTTTAAGTTCATGAGCCCTTCAGAACAGCCCCCAAGGGACACATCTCTAATAAAACAAATGGCCAGCTTTTGAGTTATATTAAAACTGCACAGTGAGCTTGGCTTTGACATTGAGAGAGAATTACGATTAAATGCATATCACCCATCAGATTAGAGTCCTTCCCAGGTGACAAAGTCTTTCCCATGCGGAACCCGATGGCTGTTTCAGCTGCAAAACATTTTGCTTGTGCTCAATATTTAGTGAACAAATCAGCTAAAAAAAAAATAGCCTTTCCTGCTGCTATACTTTATCGTTTCGGTTCAACCTAACAAGCAGTGGTGACAGTAGCATTAAAAAGGCTGCCAAATTAGCGGTTTGACCATTTAATAATACATTTCTTAATCTACCTATATTTTTAGATGCACACTATTCATTTCCCAGTTTTTCAGCCTCCAAATATTTATTCCTGGGGGAATGAGACTTAAGAGCTGAATCACAGTAAAACTACACACTTCACTCCACTTTAAAGGAACTGCTTATCAAGCCCACAGACAAACGCACGTAAATCTGCGTGAAAAATCCCTCCATACACACCGTGTACGAAAAGCACTTACGCAACACATCTGAAACAGTTCATTCTAAATTGGAGATTAACCTGGACCATGGCTGTCGCGATCAAGTCACAATGTAATCGCGATTATATGGCTCATGCGCGATAATCACCAGGGCTTTAGATGACAGGTGAAACATTTGTCCAGACACTGGCTTTTCGGTACTTTACCGACGTTTACTTAACGCCCACAATTTAATAAGCAGATTAGTAGTGCATCTAAGATTTCAATGAGAGGCATATTGTGATGCCCAAAAGTCAGGAGTTCTATAAATTCAGCATCTCCTTATGCTTATTAAATTCATGCCAGACCTTTGCTTTAGTAAATCATGGAAGCACTGACGTGGCACTGAAGGAAAGAACAGCTCAACCGCTACATCGTCTATTGAAAGAGGACATATTATGGATAAATGAGGTAAAAAAGATCTTGTTGGCGTGGTGGTACTTTTTGCAGTGTAACGTCCCACACGTTTATTAAACATAAGGATACGGCAAATTTATACAGATCACTAACTTCTGGGTGTCACAATACTCATCTCATTAATATTTCAGGAACATATTTCAGGCCGCATGAAAACGTCTGCATTGTACTGAAAAGCCGGCGTCCGCACAAATGTTGCACCCGTCATCTAAAGCCCTGGCGATGATTGCACCGCATGCGTGATATAATTGCGATTACATCATGACGTGATCGCGACAGCCCTAGTCCAGGTTAATCTCCAATTAAGAATGGACTGTTTAAAAACAAAGCATGCTAATATTTGATCTGAATACATTCTGTTTGGAGTAAAATAGGACACTTTAAACACTTTCCTGTTCAGAATTAATCAAATTACAGTATTTATAATTTTAAAATGGGCAGACAGGAGACACAAATTAACTGCCAAAGATTTATGTCAAATTAAAGAGGAGACATACAGAAACTCCTCAGCATGAAATGCCACCATTTTTCAAAACTGCAATCTGAATGGAATCTCTGGAATTATAGGTGCAGTGTGCTGCGCAACATTGCTAAGGACACAAAGGTTGAAACAAAACCTCAACTCAGTAAGGTACACAAGCTAAAACATGAATGGGCAGAGATAAATCAAGGCTGATTTTACAAAGATTTTATGGAGAGATAAGATGAGAGTGACTCCTGATGGAGCAGATGAATGGGCCAGTGGATGGACACCTTCTCCAAGCGCCAAAGGTGGTGGAGGAGTGATGATGTGGGCTGCAGTTATCAGTGATCAACTTGTTAGACTATCGCGTAAAAAGACAGGAATACAAGATCTACTGCCAATTTCTAGAAGATATCTTCTTCAAACATTTGTTCAAGAAGTAGTCAGCAGCTTTTAAAAAGGTTATGATATTCAAACTGGACAATGCCCCTTCCCTTGCATCAAAGTATTCCATAGATTGGCCAAGAAAGGCTTGAAAGGTGATTGAATTTTGACCTTCATCGCCTGACTTTACCCCCATTGAGAACTACTGGACCTTACTGAAGTATGAGATTTACCAAGGCAGCAAGCAGTACCCTTCTCAGAGCAGCGTCTGGGAGGCGGTCCGAGATGCTCAGCTAATATAGGATGGGATCAAATTAAAAACTTAACTGGTTCAATGGACAACGGACTCTTGTTGGCCCGAAAGGTGGCTGTACAGGACGTTAAACTTTGTAAAATGAACTGTACAGAATGGCAGTTGGTTATTCCATATATACACTGAATAACTGAATATGTTTTTTTTTATTATTATTTCTGTTGACGGTGAAGAGAAAAAAAAATTGTCTACGCACACTGATAAGTATTATTTTTGTTTATGACAGGCTAATGTAACATTTTCTCTTGAAATAAATTTACTTTGGGCAAATGAAAACTTCTGAATTCACTGAAGTCTGCCCAACATTTGCTAAAAAATTATCTCCAACAACTGTACTTGCCTAATAATTCTGCACACAGTGTACTTAGTGTAGTGCTTTATACAAATGTAAAGAATTAATTTCACGGATTAGGCCTATGTCATATTGCACTATTTAATGTCTGACATTTACGATTAAGTGATTTTTTTATATACCTGCATTCATGTTGAGACCAGGCTAGGGTAGGCAAGGCAAAGGTTAGAATTAGGCTCTGCAGTGTTGATTGGTGGGCGGAAGGGGAACGCCACATGCATTAACTTTACTGACCTTACGTAAGTGGTTAAAGAACAGTCTATTTGCACAACTTGAGGAGCATCTATATTTCTCTCCATCATGTAAAGCATTAATGGGGTTTTAAAAATTCCTTCAAATTAGAAGAAAATTTTGGCTTAAAGACTCGGAAAATTGTCCCAGGGCTGCTGGTTGAATGGCTGACCCCGCACTCGGACCCGGCGCTCGGACCCGGCGCTCGGACCCACGCACGCGGAGTCCTCACTTTACTCTCACCTGTGCGTGTGCCCAAAAAGGCCGAGATGGGATGTGTGAAAACGAAAGAATTCCAATGTACAAAAGGCAAATAAATTTCATTATAAAACAAAACAGCCATATATCATCAAATGACAAAATTTGTGCATAAGCTTGTATTCACACAGTGTTGCAGGGTTATGGTACGTGATTAACTGATTAGAATTTTAATCTAAAAAAATAACCTTCTCCCATTCATTCAAATGGTGAGGTTTTTGTTATTTTGTAAGTATGGGTAAGGGGTAGTTACTCAGATTAACTGAAAATAGGTAAAAGCCTAAATCTACTGACTGTCAATGTAACCACATAACTGAAGGTAGTAAAGTCAGGGGTGGCCAATCTTATTCGCAAAGCGCCGATGTGTATGCAAGTTTTGGGATAATCTTTAGGTCAGCTGTTCAAACCCAGATGTGAGGACTCTTCAGCTGATCAGTCCTCTAATTAGTAATCTAATGTACAGACAGTGGCCCTTTCTGCATTAGATTGCCCACCTCCAGACAATCATTTCTTGTTTTCTTGCATTAGGTTTTGCTGTATCGCCAGCAATAAAGCATTTCCTGGTTCTAAAAACTCAGATTCAGGTTGTTCTGATAAAATAACTGCATCTAAAAGGAATTTTACACAAAAGACGAAGCGGCAGACGATATCTCATGTGTGTCAAACAGTCCATTACCTCCCACGAACAGAAAACCTGCACTAAGTTTTGTGAAAAATTTCACTCTAAAATGAATGCACAATTTATGCAAATTGTCGGTATTTCTCTGATCTCAATGTCAACAACCACAGCGTGCATTCCAGATTATCATCTGTTTATCGGCATCATTATGTTTTTAAAAACAACATCCCTACGTTGTGTTATTTAGATAACGACACATACCGGAAAACACTTTTTTTACATCCCAAGTACTCATCGAGAATGAAAACTACGGAGGACACCAAATTATGGGAAAAGTGTCCACTGGAAATTCTCGCAGCTGCAAAGTTTGACGCTTTGATGTACACAATAAAAGTACATCTCAAAGTGAAATGAGTTACCTATAAAATCAAAATAAATGCTCTTTGGTTCAGATGACAGTTACTGTAGTGTAGACAGATAAAATGCATCAAATTTTGAGTACCCCCCCACCCAGCATTCTACAATGGTATCTCTAAAAGTAATAGAAATTACTATAAGAAAACTTTATATAAAGCAGGCAAATTCTAATGCTGTGCAGCCATAAATGTTACCTAAGTTTTCACCAACAGAAGAGGCCACAGTGACCTTTTCCAACAGGATTCCCTTCATCCTCACCTCAGGTTTAACATTCTACGGCTGTGCAATCACCTACAGAGAGGACCCCCTTTCTCAGAAAAGGTCAAAGATGTATTGAGAAACATGACTTCAGCCTATCCTGAGTAAAGCACGTTCAGCCCGGGGCAGACTAGTAAGCAAGGTCGGATAACTATCATTAGGATGGTTTCAGCAATCACATTACAGTGGCAATTATTTAGACAGCAAGTCATTAGTCTATAATTAAGCACAAATGAACCTATACACCAAAAGCCAGAGAAGAGTACAGAGGTGGATAGTCCAGATCCAGAAACTGAAAATCCAGACCAAAAATTTGTTTCAACCAACTAATTTACTAAAGAGTGTGACTCTTTATATTCAGCTAGATGGTTAAAACAAAATCTCAGACCTGAAATATCCACCTCTGGAAGAATACATATTAAAAAAACAGCAGTGTTGTTGTCTGTTGAACACACCCCAAAAAGGACTATCAAATAAGATTTAAAGAAATCCCATCAGTGAGCAGACTCCAAGAAAGCCCATGTCGGCTTGTAATAAACCAGCCATGCAGACTGCAAACGGAAGTATATTCAGGGAAAGAGTCTGAACCCACCTCATTCTGCAGTTCGTCGTCCGTCTTCTGTGACGCAAGCATCTCGAACAGTGATGAGCAGAGCTCCTCGGGGCTCGACTGGCTCATGTGCCCCTGGGCCAGAAAGCGCTCCACCTCCTGTTGGAGGACAGCCCCGGCACCGGCAGGAGCGGCACCGTGGCCCGAGGCACCTTCCACGGCACCATCGACAGTCCCGTTCTGCCATGCTTGGCTAGTGAGGAACTTGCCGAAGTCCAAGCTGGTGTCGTCTTCTTCCAGGCTGTCCCATGGCAGACCTTCTAGGTAATCCAGGGCGTAGCTGTCAAAGCAGAAGCTGATGTTGCGTCCAAAAGGAATGCAGCCAGAGGTGGCGTTGGAGCTGTGCGCCAACACAAACGTCTCCAGCTTGGTCTCGTCGACAAGCGCCGCGAGCCCCCCAATGGCTGCGCAGGATGCTCCGGCTGCAGAGGAGGGGAAGGGGCCAAACATTTGCCTGATGGCCCTGGTTTCTTCATGGCCCACCTGGTCCTTATTGTAGAAAATCTTGAAGAGAAAGACTGCAGCACTCTCAATGGTCTCCTGACCAAAGTCCGCGCCCACTGTGAGATACAACGCAGCATTAGTGTCGTAATCAGGACATAACTGCCAATCTGCCATAACTTCTTTAAAGTTGGTAAAGTTGGCACTACTTCCCTGATAAAACCCTGCAATACAAATAAATTAAATAATTATGCATAACATTCTCAGTACCATATAATCCACTGCATCTTACCCCTTCACCTATCCATCACTACTTATCTGGTACAGGGCACCAAAAGGCCTGTCCCAAAACACAAGTGTCAAAGCAGGCACGGCAGTGCTTAATTCAGGGTAAAGTGGGTCTTCCTACTCTGAAGTTCTCTTTTACCAAAGGGTACTCGCACTGTGCTACAAACTATATAAGACCAGATGCCAAGTGACATGTCTTTCAGTTTTGTCAAGTTTGGCAAATGCAGCTGAGTTACGTCAAACCCAAACAGGCGATTTGCGAAAGAGGACAGTGTGACAAGTAAACATTCTCTATGATGAAAATGTATTTTCGGTTTAACATGACTGTGTATCTTTAATTATTTATGGGGTACTGTTCATCCCCTCTGGCAAACAAGACAACTTATAATTCACAGGTATTACTGCATCATGTTATTAATGAGGCATCTGCAATCCCTACAGAGAAAATAGACCATTAACAAGAGCACCTGTTAATTCATCAGCGTCAAAAATATATCTAATGCAATACTACATCAAAACACCATGCATATTAAACTAAATATGCTCGCAACATACCAAAGGTACACACCAGACCACAAATCTGCTTCAAAAACCATTCATTTCTTAGAAGATACTAGTTGAGCTCATTTCACAACGGACATGACATTATATAAAGTCTGATAGCTGGCCTGCATCTCAAGCAGCAGAGCTAAAAGTTCCCAGTTCAGAGAGCATTACACTTTGCCACAGTTTATTTGCCCAGTGATTCTACTGATTCTGGTTAATAATTACAACCACAGTTACAGGACTTGAGCTCCTTTTCTACTGATCCTGATAAATTTATGGAACCTTGATACTGGCAAGTTTTAATGGCTGGTCAAATATATCGGTAAGCCAGTTTACTGGGGCTCATCGATACATTGATCAGCGATTAAAACTGGCCAATATCAAGGTTCCAAAACGTTATCAGGATCAATAGAAAACTTACCAATAGAACACCAATAATGTGTCGGTAAACACTAATGATAAAACAGGAGCTCTTTCACAGGAGAAAATATTTTTGTGATAAATATTGCAATATTTATACCTCTATACAAAAAGGACTTGAAAATGTACTCAAAATAAACTACAGGCGAATAAAAGTTATCAACCAACAGAGCTATAAAATGGTGTTTCCACAAGTTGTGCCAACAGACGTAAAACAGTGCTAACAAATCACTTTCTTTTGTTCAATATAATTTCTATGGAATGCAAAATATTTCCATAGACTTTGGAAATATTTCAAATGTCTTTTGATGACCAGTTCTAGTTCACTTTTCTCCTCATCACTCATTTTTGTTACATGTCTCACAAACCCTGACTATGAGTGAGTTCAAAGGAAAGCACAAGAATGACAATGATCATCTCGGAGACCACAGGCAGAGCTCATGCAAAAGTAGCCACGGCAAATGTTAGACTGCTTTTTAACATATATAATCTTGAAAAGGGACCATCATTAAAACTGCAAAGCTTGTTCAGTTTTATATCCTATGAGAGAATAAAAATCCTTTAGCAAACTCAACCTAGCTGCAGTGAAAATGGTGAAGAATTTTTTTTTTTTTTTATTTGATTAAAACAGCCGTCACAGTCGACTCAATGAACTTGCCAACAAGGATTGGGCGACATAGCCAAAAATCGTATCATAATAAAAATTGTCATATCAGTGCATATCGATGATTATCACAACAGATGTCAAGTCATTTTTGTTCCTGAGTGAAAGTTGCCAGATACTTAATTTTGGTTTTAAAGTGTTTTTCATCATCAGAACATGCCAAACAGAATTTGACATTTTAGAAATTGGAAGTAGAAGTTGAACAGGTTATTTTCGTCAGTGTTGACAAAACGCCACCACTTGCATTTTTCCTAACATTTCCAGATTCTCTATGGATTATTACTATGTGGATTTTTCATAGACTGAATATTGCTGTGAACTTTCATTTTGCATTTCGCTGCATTACCCTTATTGGACGGGTTGCTTTGGACTTACCTGCTCTGCTGGTGAGCTGCCCTGCTGTTTTCACTGTGTTGTCTTTTGTCTGCCTACCTGTCTTATCACATTCTTATTTGTTCAATAAATCCCTCATTTGTGGTTTTACGGCCGTGTCTGCATTTGTGTTCAATCGCTGGTCCTGACAGCTGTCACGGTGAGAGTGACGTCATTTTATCGTGACACAAAATGTGTCAACGGCGAGACGTTGGATGTTAAATTATTGTTGAACTTTTTGCAAGCATCTGCCATATTGATAGAGGGAAATCATATAATTATATTGTGATAATTATCGTTTTATCACACAGCCCTACGATAACCCATGAGATTTAAACCACAAGTCTTGACACTGATGGTAACTTATTGTCTTAACCCAACTGATTATTGCAGTCCATGAAATGTGACAATTGCATGTCCATTACAAGCAAGTCAATATAGCATTTGGTGCACGCTTAGAACATTCTTTTTGCTATTAATTTTAATTACAGTGGACAGACGAAAACAGGAACAAAAAGAGATAAAAAAGAATGTATCCCATGTCCTTTCTCTAATGGGTGGATGCAGGTTTTTGGGATAACCTTTAGGTCAGCTGTTCACTCAGGTGTGAGGACTCTTCAGCCAATCAGTCCTCTAGTCTAATTAGTAATCTAATTAGGGAGTTGCAGCGAAAACCCACACGCAGAGCAGCCCTTTCTGGTTAAGACTGGCCAGCCCTGTCTTAATCAAAAACAAAGTCATATATAAAATAGAGCTGTAACCGATGGACTGAGAGTGGAAATATTATATTATACCATGTGAAAACTTTAGGACCAAAATTTATTTTTACTCTGTGTGTGTGAACACAGTTCATTTCGAGGTGCTTTTGTTAAATGAAACAGACAATATACTGTAAATTTGCTCGTGTTTCCGAGGACAAAACTGGGAGGTCAAAATGGTAAAAGTTATAGTCAAAATCGAGGCTTGTTTTTATAAATACACACACACATATATATTCTCACACACACACACACACACACACACACACACACACACACAGGTGTACCTCAGTTCTCAAACTCATAACTAGAATTTCTTAAAAGTCGAACCATCCAGTTAGAAAAAAAATTACCTAGAGCTCGATCTGAATCTCAGAAGTCAAACCGTGAACGCCAACCTAAGATAACTTTTACACGCGGGGAAATGAGTCATGTCTCTCAGCGGAAACAAAGGGTAACGCTTCAGTCTCTGTCTCACATTCCCTGTGATAGCATCGTGCATGTTTACACTAGCTGAATACATATATTTAGACAGTAAAAATACACTTAGACAATGACAGACAGTAACAATAATTATTATATAATAAAATACATTTTAAAATTTAATATTTAATATAAACCATTAATACATTTAATTATAATAATATTGTCGTGCCGGTCGGGGACGGGATGGAGACAAAGGCGCAGACGTCAGGATATCGGGGAATATGGGGTTTAATTACAGGTAAAGCAGGCAAAACGCAGATGGACAATACAGTGACCGGACTAGGGAAACAAACTGAAACGCGGACGAAATACAGAGGACTAATGACAACAACCAGAAACAGCTGATCACACGGGGATTCCACACGGGGTTAACGAGGGGGCGTGGCACACAGAAGGAACAGACGATTGGGGCAGGACACATTGGTTTTTTTTTAACTTTACACATTGTTAGGATACATTTATTTTCTTACTTTACAAATTACTGTTTTGATAAATGTGCTTAGATGCGTTTAGTACAGTATATGCTCTTCTTGTTTTATCCGGTTCATTTTGTTTTTAAATGCTTAAAAAAAAACATATTTAGGTGTAATTTTTTGGGGGGCCAGGAACCAATTAATTGGTTTTTATTATTTCTTAAGGGGAAAATTCGATCACAACTCGAACTTTTTAGGATTCGATCCGCAGTTCTCAACGGATTAAATTAGTTCTGAGGTACCACTGTGTGTGCATGCATATGTATATATATAAAGCCATTTAACTATTGATGCCCAATTTTCCACTATCTAAAATGAAATCAGTCAATATTGCCAAAACTGGAATTCTTAACTCTGTTCAAAAAATATCATAAACAAAATTTTCATGTCAGTCAGCCCTACCATTTCAGAGAAAAATGTCAAAGCGGAGGATGAAGAAGAAAAAGACCAAAAACAGATTAAAAAGATCCAAACCAAAACACAAAAGGCCACGTTGCCACGCCAAGCAAAACGTTAGCAGTGGCATTACTATTACAAGGAAGCAACATTTGCTTAGCAACAAAAAGCAAAGAAACTGAGCAACAAACATGGTTAAAGGAAAAAAAAAAAAAAAGCTGATACCATGTGTCCAGTGTTCAAGCCATTTAGTTAATTAGCTTTACCATTATAATTGTTCCATCTATTTTCTGCAGTTTGATTTGATTATTCATGTGAACAGAGAACAGGTCACAACTTCGGTAAACAAGGTGGACTGAGAGGCCTGGCTTCTCAGCCCAAAGCAAACACATTTTAAGCACAGCGCCAGATGGCCAAAGCCCCAGCCTGCTCAAGCACCACGTCTGAATGGTGACCTCCAGGAGAGACTCAAAGTCCACATTCACTCTAGTTCCTAGCAAGCAGACAGCGGTGGCTCAAAATGAACACCTTTGATGTCCTGAAGGGACAAGAATACGATGCTGCAAAAGTCTCCATCCAGCTGCTACCATTTTCGCCGCCCAGTGGGAGGGAGGGTCAGTCATACATACCCTTCGAATCCCATCAAGGACTCGGACTGTGCACCCGACACTGCTGGTAATACTGAGGAGGAAAGCCCAACATACTGAAGCGCTTAAAAAGCACGGAACTAATCATAAGCAGATTTTAAAAGTATGAGATTTACCAGCTACATATTAGATATTTAAGGCTGTGAGTAAAGGTTTGCCTTTCGCTTCAGATCTTATCGAGTCCAGCTCACTCAATGGATGACATTTCACACAAAACAACATCTTACTGCCAAAAACCTAGAGATCGCAGAACTGAGAGTCTAGCAAGCGAACCCTACAGTGGTCAATGGTGCTGAAAGATATTACTTTCCATATGCTGTGATTTTACTTAGCTATGTTTAAATGCAACATGCAGTGATATGAACATAACACATCTAACTTGTTCCGAGATTCACAGAAATTCGCATTGTGGCCGGCTGAGTTTTTTCATCTGTTTACCTCATTAGAAACATGGCAGTTTCTGGGTTGTTTCAGCTATAATCTAGATGGGATGGGACCTGTCTGAGTGAAATTTGATTTGCTTATTTTATCACTGCTGCGATATCCATCGTCAGGATCTTTGCTGGTCAGCCTGCCACAAACAGAGTGAGTTGGGGGCAGAGGGGTCACGGGAATTTGTTTGCTCATTTATCTACACATGATAGCTTCAAAGAGAGCTGGCAATGAGCAGCGTGATGAGGTCCTATATGTCATTCATGGGTCAAGCGATAAATCGAGCTTGGATGGAAAATAGCCCCCCCCATATATTCAGAAAGATGTGAGCCTACCACCTTGCACCGCAACTAGATAAAGAAACACTTAATGAGAACAGGTGTGGCTCATCAGAAGCTGGGTATGATAGAAAACCTACTGGACGGTAGCTCTCCAGGACCGGAGTTGGAGACCCCTGCATTAGCTAAGAGTTTCACCTGGAAATCCTCCACCCCATATTAACAATACATTGATAAATACTGATGACGTGATACATTGTCATTGACCGGAAACCAAATTGTTCCCAGGTATTTCCAGGACCAGTCAATCCTATTGATAACACAAAACCTAGATCTTTTTGGATGGAGCGAATAAGAAATCTATGCATCACTCAATAAGAGGCAATAAAATAATAAGCTTACAGGAAACAGAGGCTGAGCTTGTGCATCAAGCCCACATTCAACAAATTATCCTGATTCGGACTTTTTTTCCCGTTACACTAAAGAGATGAGTTGTTACAATGCAAAGCTGATGAGAGCCCTATTGCAGCTGACACAGAACTCTGATTTGGCCAGATTTCAACTTAGTTTCTCCCTAGTAGTGGCACATGTTTACTTCAGAGGGAGAGAAAGTCGATTACCCACCTCCCCACGGTGGGGAGTAGGTTGTATTGAGACACCTTAATTCTGCCTTAAGCTCCACAGGAGATAATCAGACCTCACAACAAGTGTAGCCACATATGAAATGCGTCAATCTGTTTCCAAGGCAACGGGACATGCTTTAGGAGAGCAGGCTGTGGGAGTAAATTGGGACTTGGCTGCCACAAGGTATTCAACCTTTTGAATACAAATTTTTGTAGCCCTTTAAATGTTTTGAACTTTTAACTGGAAACATGTCTAGAATGGCAGAATTCCCATGACAGTGCTAGAACCATCCTTTAGAAGTTAAGAGCATTTGTTGAAGGAACCGATCTCTGTATGGCCACAAAAGAGGCCCTTATGTTTAAATCCGACCAGGCGAAACACGCTAACTACCTATCTGCTGGGCAGCCTGCAGGACATTCCTCAGCTCCCCAGAAGCGGTCTGCTGCGCACTCTTCTCCAGGTGCTGGTTGAAGAACTGCACAACCTTCTTCCAGGTCAGGCCTTCCTTGGAAAACAGCTCCTGCCTCTTCAGCCGCTTGGCCTGAAAGAAGGCACAAAAGTACATTTAGAACGTCACCGTGGCAGCTGACAAGGGGGAAAAAAACACACACACACACAAGTGGCACCGGTGTGCTGATGCATTTAGATTAGATGAAATGGTAAGAGACGGGGGCTCGTCAAAAATGTGATCGGCTGAAACTAAAGCCTCTCAGTGCCCCGGAAATCCATCACCCTGGTGGTCGACGGCATGATTTTATCTCAACAGTCCAGGCCTAAAAGAGCCAAAAGTGAGGTTTAGGGGGGCAATTCCTAATGTAAGAGTCGGGGGGGGGGGGGGGTGTTTGGGAGCAAAGAACAGGCACCAGCCGCTGCACATCCCACCACCATGCAGACGGAGGAGGAGAAAGCCTCTCTTCCCTTTGTGCTGCCTTTACCGCACGACTCAGCGAGTGCACACCGCACAGAACAGCTGATGGCGGGGTTTCAGCAAGCCCACAGCTTAAAATGCTTAAATTCTTAAAAGAGGACGCCTGATTGAGGAAAAATGCCCCCCCCCCCCACTTTAAGAACACAACCACAACCCAAAACCAGCAAATCTTAGAGTACCTCCAACCAGACCAAGAGGATGCATACGGCCATGATTAATGTGGACCCTGTTACGGTCAGCGAGTGAAAGTACCCCTGGAGAGAGATGGACTGCTGCTTTTATATTGGGAAGCTGTCATCATTGTAGGAGGAACAGGAGTGATAAATACCACAAAATTATCCTAACTGCTGCCTGCCTGCACCCTCCACAAGCCTTCTGCTGATACACCAGCACTCCCGTTAATGGGAGAGCTGAGGGTCCCATCCAGGGAGCAGCCTTTCAGCGCGTCTCAGACTGCCGTCTCTCCAGCTCTGCCTGGCATGTTCTCCATTTACGGCTCTAACGCCACCTCTGCCCAGCTGTCTCTGTTAATTGGCCTTCCGTTACCTGTGCCCAGTACGATCGCTGCTTGCCAAGGCAAGCAGGAATCTCAACTAGGGTTACTTGGGGTTGCAGCCCTAAGCACATTCCCCCCCCCCCCCCCCCCAACTGCCTTGCCGCTCACTGCTAAGAAAACGAAAGCAGGAGAATAATTCCCAGTGGCATCACCGCACGCTGCTAACAGAACCAAAATGCACGAGAATAATCTGCCATCAGAAAGCCTAATAGGATGTGGAGTTACTCTAAGAACGGCCTGCAGCTGCTGATGCTGCACAAACACAAAGCAGGTTTAACTCCATCATTATTTATTTTTTTCATATATATAGATGTCAGCGCCCCGTAGAGTTCTGATAACCCAGGATTGAAGACTATACCAAATCAAGGCACATACAAAACAGAACCTAAATCTCCTGTGAATATTCAATGCTGTTGAACTCTAACCACTGCAAGTTAAACAGAAGAGTGATTTTCAAGTCAATACACTACGTTTTATTTATATAGCATACGCTTTTCACCCAACGCAACGCGCATCTTTGAGAAAGCAGGGTCAGAACAATTGAGGGTTACCTTTCTCAGCCTAACTTTGAAATCATTCAGCCGTCCCTTGGATTTGAACCTGCGACTTTGTGATCACACGCCCAGCGTCTTAGCCCACAGTGGCAGACAACGCGCAATGCAACCACACTAATCTGCACAATTCAATGCCTTTTTTCATCAGTGAAAACAGGAACATTAACATCTTAAACAACAGCTCTCTACGAATAAATATTCCCTATTTGTCTCAATATCTCTGCAAGCACATGATAACGGGTGCAGGATTCATTTCAGCATTGGTAGGAATAAAATCAGTGCCAACCACCCCCCATCCCCAAAATAACACACAGTATTCGTACAATATTGGTAGGGATATGTCCCTACTGTCCATAACCAAATCTACACCCTTGCACCTGATGCTCTTCCTCCAGCAATGCATCATCAATGGTACAACTCAGCCAAAACCATCAACAAGCAGACGCCACAATGGGCAGCCATCATATCAAGGCTAGTCTGTGCCAAGTCACAGACCTGTCACAGTCAGCAAGACCATGATTCACTGGAAAAGAGCCAGCAAATACAAAATTATACTTTCATTTCTTAGTTACATTTTTCATGCTGCTGTGTTTTTTTGTCCCAAAAGGCTGTCCAGCTGCAATTAATTTCAATGACATTTAAATGGTGTAATTTGCTTTAAAAATTATTTCATTCTAAGGCCTTGATCAATAAGATATTCTGACCAGTCCAGGAATTAAACATTAAAAATTGGAAGTTTACAATCAGAAAAGAAACATGGTAAGCCACATTCTACGTAGTCAGCCATCAATACAGGGAGCAAACATGAAAAATGAAAATTCGATTAAGCCAATGACTGGAATAAAATGGCTAATTCAGTGCTGTATCATCATCTGTACTCAACCCCAGATCCGGGCACTGATCTAACAGGTGAATTCTTACTGTATTCTTAAACCTCGGGCTAATTAACTTGTAAACTGTAGCTACATTATTCTAACTAAAAACATAAAAACACAATCACTTTCTCCATTCAGTGAGTTCTGAAAATCTATTGATAATAATGATATTAATAATAATAATAATTATACATCCTTCCTACATCCATTATTACAGGGTCCTGGGGGATCTGGAGCCTGTCCCAAGAGGGCGGGGCTAAGACAGCACAACATTCGGGACACAATGTCAGCTCATTATTAATTAAGTAATTAATAAACAAACAAACAAAATACTTCCACCACTACTACTAATGAAAATAACAATAATAACAATAACAATAATAAAAGCAAGGTAATGTTAATAAGCAGTAGTTTGTGGGTACCTATCTGCTGGAGATTGTGAAGTTTCTCAGAGTCTCGTTTTCTTTACATAATACATAAATACATGGCCGGTTGTGGTTAAAGGTGACAGAAGAAACTGGTCTAATGAGAGGCAAACAGCACAGAAGTGGAATCAAAGATTACAGAAGAAAATTAATAGAATAAATAATTTAAAACAAAAAAATACTACTAGTGGAAAGGAATACTGGAAAATAACGGCAAGACTTGTGAAACAAATGCATGCTTTTGTGTGGCTTGAGCAGGAAAACCCCGATTAAGTACTTGCCTTCAGATCGTAGGCTTCCACCATGCAGTCATCCTGCTTGCTGACGTTGGAGAAGGAGCGCAGGGCGCCCGTGAGCCGCGGCGGAACCATCGATCCCAGACTCACGCAGCCGGGGAACCTCGGTCTGAAAGAGACTAATAATAGTTATAAATAAATAAACCTGAAAATTGAACTGTAACACCCCTAAGCGGTAGGGATGTACAAGGTACGTGAGCCGTACTCTGGGAAACACAGGTCAGTATATTTTACATAGCAGGATATCGGGGAATCACAAAACGGGAAAAAAACCGAGTGAGAATTAGAATCTTTTTCAGGATAAACACAATTTCCAGTTCCGTTTTAAGAAAAAAAAATGTTTAAAAAGCTTATAGCTCATATTTACTGTAATATTTCGTGTGAATTTGACGTCAGTACAGCAGGGCATGACCCTTTGCACTTTTTAATTAGGCTATATGTCATGCTTGATGAAACAAGGTGTTGCCAAAACAATGCATTATTATACGTATATTTATGGTGTTTTCCGCATTTGCCTCAAAATTTTAATGACATCCACACAAAATATAAAGAAATAAACATATCTGAAAGTCAAGTAATGTTAACCATACGGAGATGGAGCACAGCTAGCCTAGAACAGGTAGCAAAGGCCCCAAACTTACAGCCACCTGAAGAAAACAATATTAAACTGTATACTTATATTACGTAATGCGTGGAATGTGTACATTTCCCAAAATAACTGCAAATTATACTTTTTTTTACAGATCATACCAGCAATTTTAGCTGTTACAAGCAGTAGTCATCATCCTCTACAAAGGCAGCTAGCTTCTTCGAGTAGTTTACTTTCGACACCACTTTTGGCAAACGCGTATGACCATGGAGAAACGCAAGAAATTAAAAATATATCATCAGTGTGTAGATATTAGTATTTGTTAACTCACATTCAACCCACGAAATGCCGCCTGAAACTTGCTGAAGTGTACGCTACTTCGTGATTCCAACTAGAACCGGCATGGATCCGCAACGCCCTCTGGGTGTTGTATTTCTTTTACTGACAACGGCAGTAATTCGCGAAAGGTGAAATCGAAACCTATAAACTACACTACCCAGAGAAAGCAGTAACCAGGAAGAAGCGTAAAGAATAATGTGCAAAATATTTCGAGACACTATTAATCGATGGCCGAAGGTACAATACCGCACATTTCTGTAATCCACACTGACGTTTTCTATAAACTTAAGTAATTATGTTACCTCTGCTCAGTTTTGTGGTCAGTACGAAGTTCTGAATATATAGGAATAATTCCATTGCAAAAATCACAAACTAAACAGATTAGCGAGGTTAAGAGGTAAAACATATGGCTCCACATCTAAGCGCAGTATCTGAGGGAAACGCTCGCTTAATGTTAGACGGGCTGAAACCTTTTTACGTATGAACTTTTTACAGAAAAGACCTTTCGTCCAGTTCACAATTATGAAAACTATGCCATTATCGTTCCATCCATCCTCTATAACTGCTTTCCTGTAGAAAGGGGCGATGATACTGCTGCTAGCAGTATCACATAATAAGTTTACGTTTTTTACTTCCTGACCTTATTAAATACGATGGATATCAATGCTAATTCACTTCTACTATTTAATCTAGAATATTGGTGCAAAATATTACATATTATTGTTGCCTGTATGATTGGACACGGCACTGTTTTGTACTGCTTCCATTACTGTCACCTGTTTGCCAGATTATCATTACTGTTGTATCCAGCAAAACCATGCACATGCATCAGGTTGAAGGTAAATGAGCTGCCCTTGAGAGACGTTGTTGCTTTCTAGATTAGGTCGCTCTTAGAGCACAGCGCTTATATCTTTGCAAAACATATCTGCTTTGTAAAAATATAACCTGAAACCACCTTGCCTTACTCACAAAATAATGATTTCCTGGATACACCATAGCAGCTCACAAGTCCATAGCATTCATTTCCTTATGTGAAAATATGCACCATTTATTCAGTATCTGTTGTCATGTTTTGATTTTGCTATGATAACCACTTGCCCCATGACTTCACCAATGAATTCTACAGCAAGGTGCTTATGGTGTACTTAACGATCTTTATTGTGCTTATAGACAAATTCATGAATAGTGGCATTGTACGTTCTTCAGGGAATTCTGTGAATATAATTTAATAAAATAATATATAAAGCTCAGGTTTTATGTAGAATTTTTGCCTAAAGTGTTGTTTTGTTGTCTTTATTGTGGCTCAGCATTCGTCCAGGTATATTCGTCCATATGGCTGATAGGGTTGCCAGGTACTTGCCTAATGAGCAGCGCTGTCCTGTCACACTTCTAACATTTTAGCTGTGAGTTGCCCGGGCTGTGAGTGTGTATCTGTGTGTGGCTTTTCCATATTATCCCTTTGTTTGTGTTGGCTACTTCCATCTGTGCAGTTGGTGAATTGATGTCTTAAAATTGGTCCTTTGTGTGAGCATGCCTTCTGTGGAATGGCATCCTGACTACATTGCTCCCTGCCTCAATGCCTGCGCTTTCTGGGATAGTATTCAAGCTCTTTGTGACCCTGTCTAGTTAGACAAAATGGATGGATGATGTTGATGCTTGAATAAACACTTGACTCTTTTGACTGAGCTTTAATCCACAGTCTAAAGTTAATTCTAACCCTAACCCTAGATTCATAACCTAAAGCAAATGCACCAGTGGTTCCAGCTCATTATATTGGCACTCACATAATATTGTTGAGTGAATCAAAACTTGTCCTTCTGTAAGTAAGGTCCTTTTAATCAAAATAATATGACCTGGAGTGTGTTCCACGATGCAGGATTTCTTGCTTAGCTGGATAACTTGTTGGATTTAAGTTAGTCTGAGCTAAATGTAAATTAATGACGATAAAGTCCATTTAGCCCAGACTACTTTAAATCCAACAAGTTTTTCGTGAAACAACCCCCCCCCCCCCCCCCCCCAGGGTTGAATTGCAACAGAAAGAAGTGGGTGAATGTGGATAGAAAAACCTAGAAAAATAATGTGTATGGAAAAAACAATTCATTGAGTGAATGAGAAATAAAAGCGAAAGTGAACTCACAAAATTTCATGACCGGAATCAAGATCTAACAAAAAGATGAACAACTTCCCAAATTCTCTAACTAACCACAATGCAGAAGTCCAACAGGAATAGGTGAAATCATCAGCGTATTATAGGTACAGAAATCACAAAAGGACAGATACCAAATCAAAAGGGCTACGCGAAAATCTAGAATCCACAATAATCCATAACCAAGAAGAAAATGGAAAGGTATGAGCTCAGAAATCAACCCAGGAGCAAGGCAATGCTGGCAGATTGTCCAGGTCGACCATCTTCTGAAGGTCTTCTGAAGCTGGAGACCAGAGACAAACGCCAAAGACAGGGACCGGATCGAAGGGGAAATACTGGGAGGAAATTGGGAGGGGGGGTGAACTCTCTGGAACGTAACGAAAAACAGAAACACATAGCACCATGTAAAAAAGGGAAAAACTATCATACACTGCAATATTCTATTTTATGCACATCACTTTAAGGCAGTGAATCGTTGTCATTTAGTTCATTATTTAAAGCTGTTAAATAATCACAGCAATGTTTTTTTTCATTGTTTATGATGTCATGTTGCCTGTACTGCTCACTAGCTGTATATTCTGTGGTGTATTTTGCTGAGGCTCATCCTTCCGGCCTTTCTGATGTCCTTCACTCTCTTGTCTGTGCAGAGGGACACTTAAAATGTCCAGAAGAGCAGGCTTTGTATGTTTTTCTTCACCAAGGTGATACATCACCACCATAATGTTATTTTTTTCCCCATCCCTCTATTTTGGTAGGCAAAGGGTCCTACGGAGACTAACCTGTCCTTTTAAAATAAAGTGTGAACTTAACAACCACAGTTTGTTTCACTTAAATAATACTGAACTGAATGGAGACTGAATAATAATTTGCTTATCCCAAATCCAGGTTAAGGGTTATATTTTATAGTACATTGATTTTTCTTTCCGGACTGAAATCCAAATTCATGTGAAAGGTGTCATTGTGTATAAGCATGTATTTACCAGTGCCCTAATTTCACATGAGTACCCCAACCTTCGCCTTTTCCGCAGGCAAAGTCATTTTGTTAAGAGGTAACTAATCCCTCCCAGACGTGGTGACAACGAAGCCGCAAGTCACGTCAGTGACACGAGAGCGACAGGCGGAGAGAGAGAGCCAGGACTCACATTGGAGCGCCTGCTTATTGAGAGCTTTCATGCAACCTGGTGGACACTTGGTTTCAATTATATTAATATTAACTTTGTTGCACATTTGATACATTTTGCAGGTATTGTGAGATTTGAGGGGATGTGGAAGATTCTGTCTCCCACAGTGACTTCATTTTCCCACATCCCTGAGATGCTGTGCTAGGGGGACCCGCTGGGGACGCATTCATTTCTGTAATGAGAGGAATATAATTATTATCTTCAAGCAGAAAAATAAAACCAGTGATGGCTGATCTTTGAAAAATTTGGTGTCCCGGGGTTATATCAAGCGGGGATGCTGTTTTGATTATGCGCTGAGAGAGTTTATCATGTTAATTTAAGTAAATAATAAGATGGGAAACAAGGGCACAGATTTGTTTTGAAAGTTGTGTGGAGGCTGGAATGCAGGCCAGTCTGGAGAGTGTGGATGGAACAGATGCTCCTTACTCAGTGTAACAACGATAGTTGCCTATCTGTGTGGGTGGGATACTGAAGCACAGGGCTGCACACTGAGCTGGTTAAACCCATGCATGTTGGACTTTAGAGGCCACAGAACAACTACCACAGATGTAGGGGCAATTCAATTATGGGTAAAAATTCAAACCTCCAAGTACAATTTCCCCTGGGAACACTCAAGAGGGTCCCTCTGCACAGTCACAAGTGACAGTAGAAGCAAATTCTTGTAGATAAATTCTTATGGATGTGGTTGGGTGTGATTGAATCCATAATCCTTAGGTCTTTGCGATGAGGATGAAACATGTTCCCCTTCTGTGCATCCACTGGGATGGAGGAAATTGCAGTTAATCCAAAAGAAATAATCATGGAGGTTGTGAGATCTGCTGTTTTTCAAAGTACTCAACAAGTTATTCTCACAGACATATATCTGCTTTTTACACCATTTGCGGGAGTTTTATTTAGACAAATATGTCCTGTGGGCAGAAAGAAAAATGATTGGCTTAGAGAGACAACCAATCAGATTGTAGAGGAGGTGGGTCCCAGCAACTTGTGGAGGCAGGACCAACCAGTCAAATGTTTTGGTCTTGCCTCCTCTAGTTGCTTGGACCCACCTCCACTACAATCTGATTGGTTATCTCTATGAACCAATCATTTTTCCTTCTGCCTTCAGATTTAGACATTTCTGTCTAAGTAAAACTCTCAGAAGCCTTTACTCCAGCCTTGTATTAAGAACATAAGAACTATACAAATGAGAGGAGGCCATTCGGCCCATTGAGCTCGCTTGGGGAGAACTTCACTAATAGCTCAGAGTTGTTAAAAACTTATCTACAGTAGCTCTGATTTAAAGGAACCCAAGGATTCAGCTTGCACTACGTTATCAGGAAGACTATTCCATACTCTGACTACACGCTGTGTAAAGAAGTGCTTCCTTAAATCCAGTTTGAAATGTTCTCCCGCTAATTTCCACCTATGGCCACAAGTTCTTGTATTTGAATTAATTCTGAAGTAACTATTTGGTTGAACAGCACCCAAACCTGTTAGAATCTTATAGACCTGGATCATGTCCCCCCTCATTCTCCTTTGCTTGAGGCTGAACAGATTTAGCTCAACTAACCTTTCCTCGTATGACATTCCTCTAAGACCAGGAATCATACTTGTGGCCCTATGCTGCACCTTTTCTAAGGCTGCAATGTCCTTTTTAAGATATGGTGACCAAACCTGCACACAATATTCTATTTGAGGTCTCGCCAAGGAATTATATAAATGTAACATCACCTCCCTTGACTTAAACTCCAGACACCTGGAGATATACCCCAACATCCTATTTTATTGCTTCCCCGCACTGGCGAGAATGAGACATGGAAGCATCAACATACACACCAAGGTCTTTCTCATAATCAGCTACCTTTATTTCAGTAGGTTCCATAAAATACCTGTACTTTATATTTCTGCTCCCTACATGGAGTACCTTACATTTGTCTATGTTAAATTTCATCTGCCAGGTATCGGCCCAGTCACTAATTAAATCAAGATCCTGCTGTAGCTGCTGAGCCGCTATTTCAGTATCTGCTACACCACCCACCTTGGTGTCATCTGCAAATTTCACCAGTTTACTGTATATATTGGTGTCTATATCATTTATGTAAATTAGGAACAATAGTGGTCCTAAAATTGAACCCTGCGGTACCCCACTATTAACGCAGGCCCACTGTGACATTGTGCCTCTTACTGTATAACTACTCACTGCTTCCTATCTGTTAACCAGTTATCAATCCAGGTCGCTACAGTTCCTAAAATACCTGTCACTTTGAGTTTAAGTAAGAACCTCTTGTGGGGGACAACATCAAAAGCCTTTTGGAAATCTAAGTAGATGACATCATAGGCCTTCTTATCATCAACTTCCTGAGTAGCTTCCTCAAAAAACTCCAACAGATTTGTTAAACAGAATCTACCTCTCCTAAATCCATGCTGGCTATTAGTCTCTTTACCTTAAGCTTTCTGAATGTCCCATGGAGATGTGGTTGGTCTTGGTGCTGTTTTAGGACTCACCAAATCTGTATTAAAATTTCACCTTGCAGGGATTCCAACAGAGCAACAGGAGCAATATCCTAGACTCATCAAAGAGATTTTCTTTGCCCTTGCAAAGGTAATCGTTATCAGTTCAGTATAAACAAGGGTTGGTGGTCATTTCTCTACTGAACTGAGAATGGGTCATAAATTACATTTCTTATATTTGACTTGATTTGAACTGAAATCATGTCACAAAATCAGGGTCTTGACCTGGCAGATGTTATACCTGATTGTTAACAATATTGGGAACAACATTCAGTGCAACTTTCTACCTGTGGTGCAAAAGGAATGCATGGTTTGTCAAAACTTTTTAATGACAAAGTTGGCAGAAGCTAATGAGAGATGAGATTTCGGTAGGTGGTTTCAAATTTCAGCATGTTAATGCAACCTGACAAAACAGCCAGTTAAAGATAATGAGGGCTGGCCTGGTGATCTTGGAATGGTCTTCTTGGAGAATGCTTTGCAATATTCAATTTAATTCCATAGGAGCTTAAGTTCATAGGGAAACTCTTGAGGTGACAAGAGGAACCTCATGTTTTAAATGCAAAACTCTTGCTAGGTCTGAAGATGTTCTTGTTTCCAGATGGCTGTTACTCTTTATTTATGCTTTCGATTGGTGTGTCACTGATGAGAAACACTATTAAACAACTGCTGACACACAAGCTCACAGTATCAAAGGATTTTGCATTTGGCCACCAGTATTTGTGACACATGAATGAACAGCCCCAAATACAGTTCAGACTTCAGATGAGGTACCAACACGCATAACCCTGCCAGAATTATCCAATCACTAACTTATCAGTGGGAGAAAAATGCTTTATATATTGGCAATGGTATACATTTTCCTTTGTGCATCAGGAAAGATATTTCTTTTGAATGACATTTCAAGGACTTAATAATTAATGGTGAGTGACAGGACATTCTGTAACCATGCTCTGTGAGCATGAGTCATATTTGAAATGTTATTGGCCTGATTATTTGGACTGCTTCTCACTTTTAAAAAGTGTTTCATCCCATGTTTGATTACTTATGCTATGTTTTATGTTTATGGAAATACACACATATCTTTGTAGGGACTGTGCATTTATTTCTATGTGAAAAAACCCTAATCCCACCTATGACAACCTTAACCCCTACCCATCCCTAGCTTTAACCATAAGTAACCAAAGAAAATACAAGATTTTGCCATTTTTTTAATTGCAGTCACAGCTTTTTATAAAACTGTGTTTCCCCTTGTGGGGAGCGAACAAATGGTCCCTACGACATTAAAATAACAGGTTTTTATCACATTGTGAGGACATCCGGTCCCCACAATGTAATATATGCATGACTTACACACACTCATACTTAATTTCATACGTCTCTGCTACTCTGCCTCCATCAGAAACTGCTTGGATTTAAATTGTTATTGGCACGTGGAAATGAAACGCGCTGAATAGGTGGAGGAAATGCTATGCAGAAAGGGCTCTTTCTCCCCTGTGATGTTAAGGTTTGCATTGGGATTCCCCAGAAAAACTGAAAAAACAAGGGGACTTAATAAAAAGCACTGAAGGAAGCCCCGCGCCGCCCCGTTAGGGAACTCCTCTAATCAGTGCCAGAGCAGAGCAGGCATCACTAACAGTACCACCCATTAGGTTCTCACCCGTCAGAATGAAAGTTGACACAGGCCCGGCTGATTTGTAGTAAATTAATGTTATTTGTATTATGTAAATGTCTTTGTGTGATCTATATCCTCCAAGCTTGCAGGCAGAATTTCAATATGAATGAGTCCAGTTCAAGTAAGAGTCCCTGTTAAAATCTGCTACTGTAGTCTCCTACAACACACAATGGCTGCTGGTCTGACAATGAAATGAATCTGTTACTTCGATACAAAAAAGATTACAGTGGATCCGAAAGCATTCAGAACGAACCACGATTGATATCAGCTCTTTCTAATGCATACTATATCATTTTTTCCTTACGTGAAATAAATCTTTCATTTTTCTATTGATAAAACAATTGCTTTCGCTTTGTTTGCTATGGCAATCCGCATTCAATTCTCGGTTGTTAGTGTGTGCCACCTGGTGATTAGATGAGGATGGGATTTTTAAGGAGTTTCGCTATCAGCCCACTGAGTGGGTCATTTGTTTGTGTCGGAATGTAGCGGAAGCCTTCGTTAATGCAGATCCAGGACATACAACTCTGCCTGTCTGTGCAATCCTGGGCCGCTGATCAAATTATTCACATTCTGAGGAGACAATGCCTTATCCAGGCAACCAGCTGCCATTGGATACATTTTAATAAGTCGCCTGCAAAAAGTATCTAGTCAAGGCTAGTTGTGTTCTCAGTCTGAAGGTGATTCATGTCACATGCCTGTTTATTCTAACACAGCTATATGAGGTAGCACTTCCTCACAATAACTCCCTTCTACAGAATGACTGCTGTCGAAACAACATGGTTTGTTAACAGACAGAGCCCCAGTAACAGCTATAAGTGATTTAATTTCCCTCCCTTTGCTTAGTGTCTGGTTCTATGATATCTTCACCTTTCACTGCAAACACACAATTTTCAACGATATTTCAAAATGTAATATTTTTCAAACATGCAGTGTGCACAGAAGGTCTTGAGATGCTTGCTTGATTCAGTAAAAATATTGTTCATTTATATAGTTTATTGGTTGTATAACAAAAATCATTATTTAATTTGTTTGCTATATATATATATATGGAACCCCTTTGGGAGCCAGTGACTACAACTGATATTAAAATCAAAATGGCAAGAACAGAATTGAATAAGTCAGTCAAAAAAAAGCATGACATTTGATGAAGTGAAAATGTCTGTGTGGAAGATATGTGTAGATATGTTAAACATTGCCTGTCAATGGACTTTTGTTATGAAACCAATAAGTTTGCAACATTTTTACAGAATTAAGTGAGCATCCCAGGACTTTCTGTGAGCTCTGCAAAACGAAAAAAAAAATCCAATGGATTAATCACAAAACGTCTCCCAGCAGCCAGCAGATGTGAACACATGTCTGGCCTTCATGGAACACGCTGGGGAGACAGATCACTGCAAATGATTGCATGTTACACAGAGCAGTATCGTTGTGCTCCTGGTCATGAGACATGCTGGGTCAGTGTTTCCCAATCCTGTCCTTGGGGACTCACAGACAGTCTACATTTTTGCTCTCTACCAGCTCCTACCGCAAGCTGGAAGGGAGCAAAAATGTGGACTGTCTGGCAGGGAGCTGGGAGGGAGCAAAAATGTGGACTGTCTGGCAGGGAGCTGGGAGGGAGCAAAAACATGGACTGTCTGGCAGGGAGCTGGGAGGGAGCAAAAATGTGGACTGTCTGGCAGGGAGCTGGGAGGGAGCAAAAATGTGGACTGTCTGGCAGGGAGCTGGGAGGGAGCAAAAACATGAACCGTCTGTGTGTCTCCAAGGACCAGATTGGTAAACACAGCCCTAGGTACATATTTATAGATTTATAAAAAGAAATCTATGTAGTATTGTTTGTTTCGGTAAGGTTTTTCTTATATGTGCAGTTAAAAAATACTTTAAAATGCTTAAAAATTCTGTACTGTGAACTGAAAACAAAAATTACTGTAAACCCTTCCTGTGACCAGCCTGTAACATTCTGCATTTACAAAATGCTGTCAAAAAGAAGAAAATTCTGTTTATATTTCACTGTCTCAAAAAAGATTAAAAATATTGCACCATGAACAGAAAACCAACATACTCTAAAGCTTTCCTGCATCCAGCCTGTAGCATTTTGCATTTACAAAATACAATGAAAAGGAAAAACATTTATCACATTTTTATATTTCACCCTCCAAAAAAGATTTTTTTTATAATAAGTACTGCAAAATAGAATGCATTTGTTGAGTAATTTTGATGCTCTTGCAGGGGCAGCTAAGAGGGCATTTGACATTCTATTTAACTGTCCTGTTCCCACTCCATCAGATAACGGCTTCAATCAGGACAGAATGTGACCCAGGCTGCACGAGATTAACCCCTCAAAGAGTCACTGGTATTGGTTGGTGGAAGGGAGGCACATGTAGGTCGGCTTAGTATTGTCAGATCTGCAGCAGGAAAGCAGCTACAAAACATAGGGTTTCTTGGCCAGGAACAGCAGCCCTTCATTGTGACCGGATTTTGACTAGAATGCCCTGTTATACACACACAAACACAGACACACACACACAGACACACACACATGCACACATGTGAATATGCATAGAATGGAAAAAGGTTTATACAGGGGGGGGCAGCTGAGAGGTGATTGGTCCCTGGAGTGCCTCCTCCCCTGTAACTTACCTTTTAAAACCATATCATTGGCTAACAACAAGGATGGGTCCTCTGTATGAATTTTGTTCTTATTATGCCCCCCACCTTGAAAAACTCTAGTATCACGCCTGTCAAGCGTCATAAATAAAATGCCGGTTTGAGTGCTTGAGTCAAAGAGTAGAATCTCATTTTGGAATTAGCTGCTCTGTGACGGAGCAAACAGAGTTGTGCTAGAGGAGGGTGGGTGGCAGTATATATAGCATGGGCACCGAGGAAGCAAGACCTGACCTAAGGTTTCAAATATACAACAAGCAGTGCAGACTCGGCCAGGCTTTTAAGGTAACTGTTTAAGTGTGGCTATAAGGATGGATGGATGGATGGACGGATGAAAGAGCAAGGCATCATGGGTAACAAACTAGTTGTCAGGCATCATAGATATAAACACTAGATGTCACATTCAGCCTCTCAGCATGCGTCAATACCGCCGCTATATTGGGACGGGGTTCCAAGTTCATTCAACCACGCTTCTTTGACGGTACCAGTGAAGATGCCGGACTTTTGCGCCGTATACGGCTGTAATAAAGAGCGAACGAAGAAGACGAAGGATCAAGGCATAACATTTCACAAGTATGGTTTTATTTTATCATCTTGTATGTTACAAAATTTTGTGTTCGACAAATAACGTTATTCATGTTATAGATTAGGCTGCTGCATGCATGAGGCTGGTGAAGCTAGCTTGCACTAGCACTTCATAGCACTTTTATTGGAGAAAACCAACAACGATTTAAATGTAACGTTTTGACTCAAGACCCTGGAAACCGTGTAAAGTAGTATTGTTACAAGGATACTAAATACTAGACACAGAGCCTCTGTCTTCCCATCACACCCTACAGGAAAGACACAGCATCTGTACTGACACCTGTAGATATTGTATAGTTAGGTCATTGTCTATAGATCTTTTTCCAAAGTTATACAAGCAGGCTGTTGGTGGGTTACAGCTACCCCCACCCCACAGGAAAGACACAGCTTCTGTACTTACACCTGTATATATTGCAGTTCATTGTCTATAGTTCTTTACAAATCTATACAAGATGCCTGTGTGTACTGTATATGGACCTGTCCTGTCTATAGTTCTTTTTCCAAATAAGCATGGAAAAAGAACTGGATGTTCATCTTTCATATTAACCCTGGGGAATCCAGACCACCTTATCATTATAGGAAAAATACTGTATGTCCATTGGCTAGAATGTTCATACAGACCCAGTGAACTCAAAAACAGGTGTTTTGTAAAAATAACCCCTTCCCAGTCCATGTTATGAATGTGCCATATACGGCCCGCTGGACAGTTCATGCTGTTCCAACTTGTTAATTTCACCTATGAAATAAGGACAGAAAAGAAGGAAAAACCAAATCTTTGCAACATTCTCATTTTCAAAATGCATTGTTTGGGCTTTCCTTTTCATCATTCACCATGTGCTGGCAATAAAACACATGCTTCAAACAACCCATCAAGAAACAGCTCAAGCGAACAGACCTGCAAAAAGGTGTTCTACACACAGAAAGTTTACTTGTGGTGGGTTGTAAGATCTGGTGCTCCACCTGTATTCCCTCTGTTTTTGTCTGAGGCTGATGTTGAGCACATGGAACATGATCATCACAGTGATCATCAAGTTTCAAAACATCCAAAACCTAGTTGTACATGTTCTATAACATCTAAACATTATAACTGATGATGCAGAATTTCTGCCACTTACCTATTCACAGCTTGACAGGTGAATCTTTGCAGCATGTACAGCAACAACCTCAAAATGCGTTGGGGGCCATATTTATTGTGGAAAAAAATCTGGTTAATTCAGTCAGTAATCAGTAAATGTCACTGTTACTGGGTCGTATATGGTACAATGGGCTGTAAAGCAAAAAAAACAATCTTAACTTTGGTGAGTGGGTTTAATGTAAGGCAGAAATAAAAGGAAGGGTCGTATATGACCCTGTGGGTTCCCCAGGGTTAAATGTAAAAAAATAAAGTATTTTCCTTGTCTGGAAAATGTATTGTGTACAGTTCATTGTCTATAGTTCTCTACAAATCTATACAAATGCCCGTTGATTTGGATAAAAGCGTCTGCTAAATGCATAAATGTAAATGTAAGAGTGGTAACGCTACGGGGCTTATCATGGAGTTGCCAGGGTCTTTCAGCTAACATTGCTGGCCTTTTTTGTGGTTTGTGTATTTGCATTGTTCTGCATGTAGTGGAAGTGTAGTTTAAGTTTATTTTGAATGGAAGAATGAAAAAATACCTATATATATATAAAAACCGCTTCTCTATCATCTTACTCGCGGCTCGGTCATAAATACATGTCTGAAATTTGTAACGAACCAAGACAATAAAAATCGCTTCTCAAATTTGCCAATTTATGGTTCTTTAATTCTGTATGCCACCTTGGCCCTGATAGACATTAATTCATTTAAAAGGAGCTCTACCCCGTCCCAAGATGGCGGCTCTGTTGATGCATTCACTCCCATAGACGGCTGTATTCAACGTGACATCTAGTGTTTATATCTGTGGTCAAGCATATTTTTCTTGCATAAATGAAATTGATAAATGGGCTCACAACATTACAGAGAACTCTGTTACACTTTCCATGAAAACTTTTTTGTTTATATCACACAAAATGCACTATGAATGGTGCTGTAAGCACATCAGCAGCCCCAGTCCCTCTTCTCTGTGATTCGTTTCTCTCTCATCATCATAGTCGTAGAAAAAGACAACAGCAAGACGACTGAGGTCGTTAAGTGGAAATGCTCCGTTTCGCCCCGTCTGCTTGTCTCCTATGGTCCTGACAATTTGCAGTTTGGGATGATCAATCCAACGAGACACAAATGAAGGGATTGATTTAAACCCCCAGCAACCAGACCCACTGCATCAGGAAAGTCCATCCATCATGCTCGCGGCAGGCTCCGAGGAGTGTGGCTCCCTCCGTCGGTGCCGTCAGGAGGGCACGACGCGGCTCACTCCCATCCTGTTGCACATTAGCTAGCTGCATTGCGAAATGGACCAGCGTTTGGGCTTATGGATGAAACCAAGTGTGAATATAGATACTGTATCCCAACACATACCACATGTCCTATTACACAGCAGATCCATTTTCCACAGCCTAATGCCGGACTGGCGGATATGCAGGGAATGAGGAAATGAGGCAGTGTACACACTGAGCACAACAGCAGGACACACACCCAATCACGCACTAAAGCCACCAAGCTTCTGACTTCATCCACTGCACTTTATTATACTAAAAAGGGGCTTTGTTGGTGCAATTAATAATAAATGGTGCAATTAATAATAAATGTCTTTGATATTGCTGAACTTTGTTCCTCTGTTCTATTTGTTCTAATGGTGACAGTTCGTTGCTTTGAGAAGCAAATAATGAGCTAATATACATATTACTGAAGGCAGTCGATTCATATTTAGGCAAATCTGCCGCTGCTCACATTTCCCTTTTTTTATATTCTTTTGATTTTTGCTTCTGTCGTCACACACCAATTGTCACAATAAGATTTAATTCGGATAAACAAAGAATAGCCACACAAATGAAATAAACTAATGGTAATTCTTGTAGGGCACTGCTGTGACTCCACAGAACTCTTCGCTGGGTAGGAAAATAATTGCTTATTTTGAATATGGTTTAATTACTTCATACTGCAAAACTTTGCCAGGCTGGATGAGAATAATCGTAAAAACATATAAATATGTACTGTTATTGATGACCAAAAAAAGCCAAAGGAAATGCTTGAAACATGTCGTATATACTCATGAAATATACCAGCAAAATTCTCGCTCATACACACACATGCATCTTTCAATTTAATGAGATCCTACTGGATACACACTGTGATTGATAGGCTGTTATGCAATATGAAAGAACATCTGATAACAGGTATATTAGTAATTCTCATTCTTCTAAAAGACATTTTAATCTACTGAAGAGCTCATCTTATTCTTTTTATCGGTTATCTTTTCATTTATGGTGAAGTGAAGTAGTTTCTTTTTCCAGCTCATTTATGTTTTAGGAAAGGTAGTGATCCACATAAGATTTACATTTAGCCTGCTTCAAAGTTAGTGGACCTGTAGAGATCTAACGCCATTCTGCAATAATACCGCCACTCATAATTCCAGTTGTTCCATTGTTCTAGAAGTTGCAAATCACCTGCATTTAGGAGACTCTGAATATGGTGGAGCAAGTGTTGCTGAGTTATTACTATCAAGCAGAGGGTGTCTTTAAAGACAACAACCAAACAACAGATTTTATATAAAAGACAACAAAGGTAAACGACCATATTTTATGTTTGATTTTAAAAGTAGTATTTATATTAATATTCCTCAACCTCAGTAGAAGAAAAAGAGAATACAGCAGTTTATGTAAACACCAGGAATGTGGGACCTAAGGAACAAATTAGTATGACCAATTTATGCTCACTTCTGGTTGGACTAACAGCTTGGTGAATGGGGTTACAAAGTCTGCTCAGTGGATATACCAGAAAGTGAGAAAGGATTGGAGGTGGACAGGGAGACACGGTCAAATGTTTCGCTTTATTGGTTTTCAGTTTGAGAGGTTTTAGTAAATTTTTTTAAAAGGGCTTTTGGTTGTCTGTGATTGTATTTGAATGTGTTGATTCCCTAATAAAGTGATTTGTTTTACCGAACTAGCCTGTATAGCGTTTGTCTCCTGTCTATGTCTCAAACCTCTCACTGCAGACCTGGACATCCTGACAGCAGGAAACAGAACTTGCTTCAGCAGACATCTTTGAGTGGCTGAGGTGTATCGGCGAGTGCAGTTGGCCATATCTGATTGGTGAGTATCATAACTGACACTGCACACAGAAAACCAATCTCATATACTGCTTGAGTGCTCATTTTAAAATCTCTTTTTAAAAGGGTGCATTGTGGGTACTTTTGGCTTTAAATGCTGCAGTGTGTCTTCAGAGGACTGAGGTCAGACTGGGGAGCCTCTCATGCCTGGAGCAGATGGCTCCCCACCCGCTTCACCGTGATGTCATCGCAGCTAAAGCTTACGATTGGCCTCCTACTGATTTACAACAGCTCTCTGTCTCTGGAGGAGATGTGGCTGATACTTTGGATGTTCCTTCAAGCCCGTACAAATACATAATAATCCTTTGTATACCAAACCTATTTTGCTGCATGGCTCTACAGCAGTGTTTCCCAGTCCGATCCTCGGGGATCTGCAGACAGTCCACATTTTTGCTGCTACCAGGTACTGGGAGGGAGCAAAAACATGGACCGACCGTCAGTCCCTAAGGACTGGGTTGGGAAACACTGCTCTACAGATAAGGTTTTTTTTCTAGGAGTTATTATTTCTTATGAGTTATGAGGTCTGTGTCTGCTCTGCCACGTGCACTTGTGCCACAACCTAAAAGACAGACTGCTGGTGGGAGATGAAAGGCAACTGCATTCAGGTGTACACACCTTTCTGGGTTCTCTTCAGACTCAGTATTGTACTTGGGAGTTGAGTGTCTCAGTCTGAACAAGATGTGCTCTCAGAGGCATCTCAGTATCTGAACAGTCTAGCGCTTTCTTTATGTTATGTGACTGGAAAAGGTTTATGCCCTGTTTTCATATTATTTAAGTATTATTATGGTATTATTTATTTGTACTGTGTTAATAAAATGGTCACACCAAATTATGGTGCACAGTTTCACAAGTTGGTTGCCTGCCTTTACTTCTTCACCGACAGCACTATAACACATCGTCATGGTAGCACTTGATCAGAGAAGGGCAGTTATTTAATTCAATGTATTTACAATATGTATTTAATTACTTTTGATCATTTTGTAATTTGTATTTTCTGGACGGAAAAAAAATCCGATGTAATTTGTAAGAAATAACTTTGAGAGAATGTATTTTATGTATGTAAAATATTTAAAATACTTAATAAAATATATGATTTTATTTATGTTCTGTCACTTTAAGAACCTTCATCACCTGGCTTACATCTCCTTTGGTTAGATGCAAGTAAATCACCCAGGATCAACCCTATAGGCGACACAGGCGGCTGCCTAGGGCACCAACTTCTAAGGGGTGTCCACATGCCAGACAATTTCACTTTGTGCCCATTTCTGGATATGATGGAGTATGCCTAGATATATAATCTGTGTCTACATGGCACCGTGAGACACTTGGGGCCAAAAGATTCCCAATTATGCCAGATTGGCTGTTTGGACCCTTCATGGATCAAGAACCTTATGAAGACAGAACTAATTAAAGTCCAGATTTAAGTAATTCCAAGTTATTAACTAGCGATAAGATTGAGTTCTTTAGGATGTAAGCAGGTACCACATGTCCTTGCTGTATAAACATGAATTGTTCTTAGTAAGGCAACAATGTGACATGTTGAACCTCATCTCCATAAGCAAGGGTCCGAACACAAAAACTGAAGTTCTGGTACAGGGGCACAGAAACAATACGCGCCAATTGTATCTCCAGGTAGGAACGTAACCGTGTGGTATGGTGACTTGGCAGAGCAAAGCAGTTTTGTTTGCAATATTGTTCAAGGATAGCCAGAGATGGGTGATGATGATGATGATGATGATGATGAAAACCCTTTATTGCTGTTGCAATATACCATGTCACTAGTCACAAGTACCAGCGAAAAAACTGTCCATCAACCTGACCATACATATACAAACATCACATTATAGGGGGTAGACAGGTCAGGAAGACGGGGGATATAGGAAGAACAGAGAAAACAGAATTTCATGAGGAGAGAGGAGGAGAATAAAAAAACAGCCCCCAGACTGTACTCCAGTAGGGAGTACAATGTATAGGAACAGAAAAAAACACCTCAGCAACATACTGTAAGCACATAGTCACTACACCTTACAACATAAAAAGTCGTGACTCGCAACAGGGGAGGGAAATGGGGAGGTGGAGGTAGTCCAGCATAGACAGACAGCCATCCGGTCCTGCAGCCAAATCCAGCGCCGGTCACAGACCCGCCTGTTCACAGACCCGCCTGTTCACGCTGGGGGTATGAAGCGGCGAAGGCGTGGGTTGGGGGGAGGGTGCGGTGAGTGTGTATCTGTACGTATGTATATGTGTGTGTGTATCCAGGTGTCCTTGGGATTGAGGGAGAGGAATGCAAGAGAGTCTCACTGCCTTGTTCTTCCGGGGGAGTTGTTAATTCAGCAGCGGCCTTGGCCAAGGCCAATGCTGATTAGGGGGGAGCCAAAAGCAGATAGAATAGGTTTGTTCGGGTTTATGGGTGAGAAGCTGTAATTTCGCAGCTCCTCTAATGTCCACGTTGGTCTCCGCCATCCAAAATCCTTTGCAAAGCCGTGAGCTTCTCCGTGATGTTATCCAATTTGCGATCAATAGTCACTGTGATGTTATCCAATCTGCAATCAATAGTATCCAATTTGTGATCTATAACCACAGTCTGAGTGCCAACAGCTCTGTCAACTCCGTCAATCATCCCGGCCAGCCTAGTGGGGCTTTGAGCGGCTGTCACCGTTTTCTTCAATTTTCGATAAACCAGGGCAATGCCTAATCCAATCAGCATAATACCTGTAATCATGGTTCCGAATAGGTAGATATCTTCAATGTCCTCCACGGACAGAGCTGCGAACACATGACTGGGATTGGGCTAATAAAGGCGGAGATAATGTGTTGGGTTAACAGGCAGGGTTGGGGCGAAAAGCTGAACTAATGCATCTGAACTGGAAGGGTAGGAGAGTACAGTGTTGGGGCTGGGTTTTAGCATGTATTCAGGTTGCTAGGGATGGGCCGATCCACATTTTTCAGTTCTGATCCAATTCTGATACACAACTACCGATGCCGACACAGATTCCAATACAAGAGCTCTTTTTACTTTAATATTTAAATGATATACACACACATACTAACACACACTCACACACCGTATACTTTATAGTGTAGCGCCAGTGGGATTTACATGTCCCAGGATGCCTTGTGAATACTGTACTGTAAATAGTCCCTTGTTGTACTGTTGTGTTAATAGTTGTATTTTCTGATTGTGGCATGTACGTTTGCCTGTGTCTTATGTCTGATCCTTACATGTCTTTAGCTTTTATAAATCTCCCACTATGTTTGAACCCTACAGTTTGGTGTCTGACCTCCCTATGTTTCCCTGTTACGTTTGGTTCGGTGCTCATTGGGTACCTATTATAGTCGTGTTAAGACCTGTAATAAAAGAGTGTGTTCGTCCCAGCAAGCAAGTCTCCTCGTCATCCGTGGCTACATTGGTGTCACAAGTGGGATCTCAGTGGCGCTTTAGAACATCGTCATGCAAGCCTGCTCCAGCCTGGAGGACCTCGAGACAGCCAAGAAGCAGCAGCACAGGAGGAGGACAGCTAGGGACGCAAGGCTTGTCTGCTCGTGCTGTGAGAGGAAGGGCCACCGGGCGCACTATTGCCCGGAAGCCAGAACGGGCAAGCAGCCAGCAGACAGGCAGAGAGCACTGGAGCGAGGAAGGCTCCATCTGAGATGCACTGGACCAGCACAGTGTGCCCTGAAGCCATTCCTGCCAGTCAGCTGGACTCTCATCGGCGACGGCCACGTCATCGAGCGAGGAAGGTGGACACTTCTGTGGACTCTGGCCGCTCACAGGCCATCTTGTGTTCCCCGCTCGTTAGCCGTGAGGAGCCGCGCCGCGACCCCAGCTGCGAGAACGGCCAGCAGAGGCAGCAGGCAGAGGCTGCTCTGCGTGAGCGTGAGGAGGTGTGCCACAGCTAGAAGGCCCAGCTAGCTGAAGAATGCAGTGAGCTGGACGAGCAGCAGGAGCTGGACCATCAGGACCGGGAGTGGCTATGGGAGTTCACGGAGCAGAAGTGGCAGGAGCTGGAGTGGCGGTGTGGCAAGCTGGCTGGCTGGGAGCAGGAGCACCCCGCAGATGTGTCTGGCCGAGGGAGTGGAGGCAGTATTACGTGGCTGTGAGATGACACTGCTCGTCCTGGAGGAGGCGTGTTGAACCCCGGAGACCTGGCTTCGGACTGCAGCGCACTAGAGGAGCAGCAGGGCCACTTCCTGTGGGAGCAAGAGCCCCCGTGGCAGTACCAGTCTGGCGCAACATCAGGGCTCCACTAAATGGGGGAGGGGCCAGGGCCCAGAGGAGGTCCCCAGTTGCTCCGTGCGCTGCCTGTCCCCGGAGAAGGGAGCCTGGCTGGTGGAGACACTGGGTGTCATGTTCTCTGGACAGGAGGACCCTGTGGAAGTGCTACCAGATCCATGTAAGGTGCGCAAGAAGAAGGGTCGGAGGCCGGGGGGAATCTGTCACACCAGTGCCCGTCTGCAGCTAGCCACGGCCCCCATCATTGCAGGTGACACAACGAGGTCTGCCACCGGACCAGGGACTTGTGTCAGAACCAAGGTGGGGACTGGGGGTGGTGGTCACTGGGCTGGTCGACCTCTGAGGAGGAGGCAGTGTAGCGCTTATGGGGTTTGCATGTCCCAGCATGCCCCGTGAGTACTGTAAATAGCCCTGTGTTGTACTGATGTGTTAATAGTTATATTTCCTGATTGGGACATGTACGTTTGCCAGTGTCTTATGTGTACCCTGTCCGATCCTTGTGATAGCAGTGGCTGGGAACGGGGACTTAATTATGCTTATGCGTTATTTGAATTAAAATTTTGGGTCTGCAGTTCACAAAATATAAATAAAAGTGTGATCTTCAAACAAAACACAACCTACAGTTTTAAGGTGTTTTAAAATGTTCAAACAAAAGGCAACAGGGCTGTTATTTTTCTACATCTCACAATTTAGATTCCTTACCAGGCTACAGACGATTCCGCTCTTCTGCCAGCTGACCCCTCCTTGCCCGCGCTGCCGCTGGCGCACAATCCTTTGTTGGCATCAGTGTTTGCAGTTCAGCATCACGCCTTTTGAAGTCCTCTAATGTGTCCTCATTTATGTCCAACCGACATCCATCACGCATGGCAATGTTACGCAACATACAACATGCCACAAAGAATGCCGCGACCTTCTGAGGGTTGGATTGTAATGTTCCACCTGACTTATCTAAATATCTGAAATGCAATCCAAATGTCCTTTCAATTACAGTACATGCTTAATTCTGATAATGAACTCGACAGGATTTTAAAATGATATGGTTTGTTCTGTACTTAATATATATTGTTTTTCTTTTGATGTTTTATTGGCCAATATGACTACATGAAAGGAGCAGTTGTACTCTATAATAAAATGTATATAAATTAAATAAAATAAAATACCATTAGTACACTTAGAGTGCGTATCTGTGTCAATAACGAGCATCGTGCACTTGCACATTTCTAAAATGCGCCGCTCTAACAATGTGCCGCTAACATTTGATGTGGTTTTTGTTGGCCAAAAGCACAATGTTATTTCACTGCCTTAAAATAGCAACGCGCCGACAATGCGCCCGGTCACAGCTCATTTAAAAAAACACCACCCCTGTCAGCGGAAAGTGGGCGCAAAATCATTTACTCTTTTGACAACGTGCGCGCATGCCGTGAAAATGGGCAATGCTGGTATGAAACTGGCGAAGCCGCTTCGCATCACACATTGCATAGCCCAGAATATCACAAGCACTAGCACACTGGTTCTCAACCTTTTTCACACTGTGACACTGTGACACTGTGCAGTTTACGCCAATCAATGTCTATTGCACAAATATGATTGAATGTGCCAGTGAATTTTAAATTAATCATCTCTGGTTTGACTTCTTGGATTGGTTGAGTGTTTAGTTTCGCACTAAGCAGTCGCAGACGCAAGACCCATTTATATAGTCTGGGAAATCTGATCGTGGGTCAGCATAGGAGCTTGCTGGTTCTAAAATGCTTATATTTTCAAGTTTGCCTTGCGACCCTTTCAGAACTTTTGGGTCGTGACCCACGGGTTGAGAATAGGTACTGTAGTGAGTGTGCAAAACAGCCCAAGCTAGCGACTCTCAAATCATCCTTTGCTTTTTTCATGTTACTCGCTTGTCTTGTACAATTGTGCGCACTTCGTTTAGTGGGATTTTCCACTACATCTTGCTTCCACTGCTCAAAACATTTTTTTCAAAGATTGCGAATCCTTGTGTCGCTAGTGGGTGGCATGGTGGTGCAGTGGTTAGCACTGCTGCCTCCCAGCAAGAAGGTCCTGGGTTTGGTCCTGGGTCCTTTCTGCAGTTTGCAAGCTCTCCCTGTGTTCGTGTGGGTTTTCACCGAGGGCTCTGGTCTCCTCCCTCAGTCTAAAAAGGAGGGGGGTAGGTTGATTGGTGTGTCTAAATTGGCCCTGTGAGTATGTGCACCCTGTGGTGTGTTGGTGACTGCCCAGGGTTGCCTCCTGCCTGCACCCATTGTTTCCAGGATAGGCTCCAGTGACCCCAGTTGGGATTAAGTGGTTTCCGAAGATGGATGGATCTGCTGCTAGTTGTTACAAGCATAGAATGCTTCCTGATTGTTATCTGATGTTCTTTCACTGCTCCTACTGCAAAGCATATGCACATGACGTCACTGCACCTGCACACTCTGAGTGGCAAAATGACTGAAAAAGAGCTGCCTTGCAACCGATTGTACAAATTGATTTAACAAGAAATAGGAACAATCTTTTTACAGACTACCGAAAAGTAGGTATTGGACGTGGATCGGTCACATATCTTATTGACATGGATCGGTGTCGATACTGGATTGGATCAGTGCATCTCTACAGGTTACTGAAGGCGAGAGAAATCATAATACACCAATTCATGCATTTTATGGAGAATGAAAGACAGGTGAAACTAATCAATACAAATTATCCCAATCACTTGACTCTCTCAAATCCACCATTCTCTCAGCCGCAGGATGATTTCTACAGGGAACACAATCATATATAGGTCACCTTTGGCATGATATCTCCAATCTGCATCTGTCCCTCAACTCCAAGTCCAAGTTATTTTACCCTATTTGAGATCTGGCAGACAGAACAATATTAGTAACAATGTGATATTAATAAAAATAAGGATAATGCTCGCAAAAGCAATTTAATAAAACACATATTCATAGAAGCAGTATGAAATAATATGGATTATAATAACTGGAATGAAGTGAAATAAGTGAACCTTAATAAGAAGTTGCTGGGTTATTATTTGCCGTGTGATCGCTGAGTATCCCCTGGGTATCTCTATCTCAGAACCTACCTTTATGTAATTCACCCTCTTTCTCTCACCCCGCCCCTTTTCTCTCTCTGTCTCTCCATCTCTCCTTGGGGTACAGCTGAATTAAACACGGCTCCAAATTATGAGAGAATGATTGAGGGGCTCGATCAATAGCCTTTTAATCCCTCTTCCCCAATGGCTTCTTTTCTTGTTCAGTTTGCCACCCTCTCACTCTGCTTCTTTATCAATTTGCTCCTCCATAGCCACTTTTCAATTGGCCGTCATATAGAGCACTTTTCCTTCTCCCCCGTTCTCCCTCTGCTTGTCTCTCCTCTCCTTTCTTGGAAGGACCACTTCTTCTGCCGATCGGAGAAGGATGAGGTCCTACACGCCCTGATTTTGCTGAGCTTGATATATCCCCTGGGTCAGAAAAGAAGGGGTTTGCATCTCACTTCTTTAACCAATCACATTCTTCACCTTATGACATCACCACATTAAAAACGGTGTTATCTGTTATGCTGCAAGGTGCACAGTTTTTTTAAGTACTTGTTTATTGTGTATGCCTTTTGTTCAGGAACATGTCATAGATATAGAACATAGGAACATGCTTACCTGCAAAGGCTATCCAGAGCAATGTAAAAGTGCATCTTTATTTCATGATAATAATAATAATGACAAGGCTTGAACTGGCATCCTTGCAATCACAGGTACAGAGGTTTAGTCCCCTGAGATACACACTGCCCCATGCAGGGTGACTGAATAGCTGGAAACCTTGAGTTTGAAAATGAGAAAAAAACACCCCAATGTGATGATGTCATACAATGAACACTGATTGGTTAAAAATGTGAAATACAAGCTCCTCCCTTGATGGCCTTGGGACACATATCAATAGTTTACTTTTTATTGTAACAATGAAATTGATTCACTTTTCAGCTCATCTTTGTAGACACTGATGGACGCTGCTCTGCAGTTTGCTGACCACCTGTCCAACACAAGTGGTTTAACACCAAGCAGCTTCATATCACTGATCTGCTGCCTGGATTTGACAGTCAGGTCGAGTATATGGGCTGCCTTCGCGTGTTTCTCTTAGAAACAGTATTAGCAGATGAAGTTATTTTTTTAGTTTTCTGTCAGTCTTACTTTTTAATGAAGCCAGTTTTATATGAATTATTTGACATTTTCCAAAAGGTTGTGCTATATATTGCAGTACAATTTAATGAGGCAAATGTGACAACAGAGGAAATGCTGATCAACATGGCATAAGATCAAAGTTCGCCTCATACCCCCAAATCCTGCTGCTGGTCCAAAGCTCACATGTCAGAATCAGAACTTCTGCACCTATATGACAGAGAAAAGGCCTCTTAATCAAACACAGTTCATGCACAGGTACAGTGACACATTTTCAGGGCAGCTATGAATGATCTATCTTTGTCTTTATTTACTCACTCATTTATTTATTCTTGCAACAATACAGGCAGTCCCCAGGATACGAGCAAGGTCATCCTCTAAGTCTATCTTTAAGTCAAATTTGTAGCTAAGTCAGAAAAATAATAATACAGTAAATAATAATAATAATAATCATCATCAAAGTACATACGGTAGTGTACTGTACCTCAAGCCAATGAACTGCTGAAGCTGTGTGATATTTTCACGAGCGTCACAAAGTACGGCGTGCATTCGATATTACAAACCTTGGAATTTAACCCAAATATTTCATATTTCATATAATATACATCAGCGATTTCTATGTTACATAATAGTGTTTTTGGTAGTCAGTTCGTAAGTACGACTTGTCTGTAAGTCGGACATTTTTAACCTGGGGACTGTTTGTACCCTAACTGTATGATATCATCCTTCAGTCAAATCAGCGATTTCTATGTTACATCCTCCATACTCCTACATTTGAGCTGTAGCACTGTTCTGTTTAGTTTCAATGTTTTTAAGGGTTACATTTATTTTTATACAGCTTTGGAAGTGTGAGGTCGTCTTAAGAAAGTACTAAATTGCACCTCTTGCAAAATAATTTCTAGCAAGCTATGCATAATTTTCATTTGCACTGCACCGCAGAAGGTTAACATCAATTGTAAGGTCCAGTTTTGCACAATGGTAGATGATCATCTCCAAGGAAAAGGGAAAAATAGGTCTGTAGCAGCTGTGAAAAAGATCAGCGGTCGAGGCTGCTCCGCATTTAAAATGAGCTTCACTTGAGGTAAATGAGTAAAAGCTAAATTTACATCCGTTAGAGTGTCATATAATATATTAGCACTATTATAGATAGCTGTAACCATACCTAATATTTAATATCCAATGCAGTTGTGCATTCGGGCAGTGATGAGGATGAGCTGTTCATGCAGCTGTATGGAACCTTGTGTTCATCTGAAATCACAGTCTATTTGAATTTTGTTGTTTATTGGCCAGAGCCTCTTCCACTTTGACCACCCCAAGGTTCTGCTGGAAATCTTGTCCGTGTCATTTAAATAGCTACCATAGCGCGATGCACATAACAATCTGCTGAAAAAAATACAATGAAGTCCCTCGACCACCATCCACTGTTATTCTTTATTCGTAAGCTGCACACCATCATGATATTAATGAAAATATTTCATCTGCTCTAATCTGAATTCGCTCTGTGCTAAAGACTACTAATTGCTGTCAGGGTCGACTCATTATAGGCAATGAAGAAACCTTTAATTTCACACGATGGGGTGAGAATAAGGGGAGGAGAAAAAAGCTGCATGAAACTCCCCTTGCTGTTTGTCAATGACTGAATCAGAGGCCCTGAAGCTGAAACACGCCGGCATTTAAGCAGATTATGTCAAACTCACCACTGTGTTCCTCCATCTCATTAAAACAAGCCAGACTGCTAAGGCTGAGCCTTTTGGGCCAGAAGATCTGCGATACTCTTTGAGGCCCCTTCAAGGGCTAATCCAGAAAGAAAAAAAAACTACCCACATTATGAAGACGTGCCATTCACAGCTCAACAAGTCAACATGTGTCTCAGAAGAGGGATTTATTGAGAGATAGCTGAGCAACCAGAATTAATCGTTAACCAATAATTCAGCATTGCAGCAGTGTACTTAAGATTGAAATAAGACTGTTACTTATAAATTTACCTTAAGAAAACAATAATCCAGTTTGGCAGTAATTGCATTTAGTTGGTGGTGGTAATGTCTGACGACTTTGTTAATGGATTTCTTCATCCGGCAAAAACATGCTGTTTTTAATGTAGCGTTTTTCTGTCAATAACTATAGTATTTTCATATATTATGCTCAATTGAATTTTCTGGTGTCTTTACAGATGGTAATAAGAGAGATAACAGCTTTACCGTGGAGTTCGCCCACGGACAACTCTCTCATACTAAATACTCAATAAGAGGTTAATTGTTGATTTTATTATTCATACGCAACAGGAAGAACACGTCTAATAAAACAGCCCAAGGCTTGTGTCATCTGTTTTCGCTCTCTGAGCTGGATGTGTACTTTGGGGTGATTAAACTTATCTGCAGTTGTTGTGTTTTTTTTTTTTCAATGGAGGCTGACGTTAAATGAGTTGCCTGAGGCCAGTGATTCACCAGCAGTGGGACTGGATCTTATTTGTTCTTCACTGATGGCTAAGGCAGAGATGCCCAGCTCGAACCGCTGAACCAAAAAAAAAACCATCTCTGGATCATCTGGCTGTGCTGGTGACAGGGATCCTCCATCTTTGCGATGGTCAGCAGTTTCTCTCTGCCAGGCTTTCCATGTAGAGCTACACGATATTGGAGAAAACTGAAACTCAGAGTTCTGAAATCAGGTATCAACACTGAAATATTAGTATCATAATATATTCAGACTAAAATAATGCCATCTGGAATGAGTAACACTTATGTAAGAGCCATATCACTCAAGCACTGGTAGTTTTTACTAAGTAAAGTTTATGTTCAAGAGTTTAACTCCAGCTACATCATGAAGTGATGACCAGAGCTATTTATTATTATTATTATTATTATTATCATTATTATTATATCTGTACAATTCAGCAGTGTACCACTTCTTGAAGAGAAACACACACACATACACACACACAGTTTGGTTTTAAATCTCTTGTCTGTAAATCATAACTCAAATCTTACATCATTGTTGAGAAACAGAGCAAGATAGCAAACCTAAAGGAAAAGAGGCCTGGAATTCGAATGAGACCCCTCATCATTAATTAATAATCCTTCTTTCAGTAATAATATGATTTTTACATGCAGCATGATTAAGACAGTAAGGCAAACTCATTGTACGATATGTCTGCCTCAAATCTGTTCCATTACCGACGGCTTCATCTCATACTGGCATACACAAGTATACATACATGCTTAAGTATAAATCCGCAATCCAGCATGGACGTGCATTTTAATATTTTAATCTACTGATCCAGGTTCAGATTTGAATTGGTTCCATAAATAAGCATTTTAGAAAGATCCTAGTACCTTGTGGCCCAAGAAACCCTGGTGAATGAGAAGGAGAGTGCTTTTTCCAGGCTATTAACTCACATCCATTTTCTCTTTATACATTTTTGTAGCAGAGGGATACTAAAGCAGATTAACAGCTATTGAGATGATCTATTATCTTTGGTCTGACCTCATTTTAATGTGACAGTTGCACAGCGACTGTGGAATGGTCCTGTTCATACACTCACAGGTGCGACGACACCCTTGTTCTGATAATACATACAGGCATATTCCCAAATTTTTGATCTGATGTAGTGGT
The DNA here is from genome assembly GCF_048594095.1 of Paramormyrops kingsleyae. Lineage (NCBI taxonomy): Eukaryota > Metazoa > Chordata > Actinopteri > Osteoglossiformes > Mormyridae > Paramormyrops > Paramormyrops kingsleyae. The sequence goes on from NC_132805.1 coordinate 27,256,315, forward strand.
TCCAGCAGGTAACCCAGGGGGTGACTAGGTCACAGAGACCGATGTTCTGCAGCTAATGCAGGGGGATGAAATTACATAAAGACAATCAAACAAGCAAAGGCCTGGTTAGCAATCAGGGATTATTTCTCTGCCAGCTATTGCTTTTACTGGGAAAGGGACAATCAATTTAGTGTAATATTTTGGTGCCGTTACCTTTTGCCTCCTTTAAAGTTTTCTTGTTTTTCCCCAGGGCCCATTGTCTAATGCTACTGTGTGCTCTTCATGGTCAAGTAATGAAATGAATTAAATGAATCAGACAAGAGGAACATGCTGATGGATGAAGGATACAGAGAATTTTGTTCTCAATAGTTCAATCCCAGGCTTCAGTACTACCTGAAATCTGTGTTAGGTTAGTGATGTTCAGATTCTTAGGATTCTGTGCTTTTGGTCTCAAACAGAATAACTGATATGGCGTATCTATATGCTTCCAGTCCATGTTCTGGCCCGTGTCTCTCTATACCTTAGTCATAATGGATATCTCGCTACCATCTACCTTGTACAAAACTGAACTCATTTTTGTAATGTCAGGACTAGATTTTAGTTGTATGCTTGCAAAAAAACTTGCTTTTTCGGAACTGAATTTTAAATTTTTATTAATTATTGAGAATAGCGTAACTCCAAGTCCACCATAACCCTCATCCACACAGAATATTAAGTTTGAAGTGCACATCCGTACTTAGTTCGCAGTGTGAATGCTGTGATGGTTATCCGGACGGCTGAGTGCAAACATAATGCAATAAATATCTTTATAGCAGTATTTATAATAGGTTATTTATTTTTATTGCCAGTAATCACTTCCTTAAACTAAAATTGTATTGTATTTAATTGATGCTATTGATTATTATAACCTAATATTATGTTTTTCCAATGTGAAATTAATGTACTATAAGGAACGCTAATAAAAAGTTGGGGTTGTTTTTCAGATGTGAAATTTACATACTTGCAAATGCTAACGAATTGTTGGTATGTCAAATCTAAATGAAACTGAAATGAAATGATCTCAGACTGTTACGTCCTGCCTGTCATGTCTGCCTTACCCTCCTGTCTCCTCTCCATCGTGGCCCTGATGAGCTTGTTGCCGCTTGTTAGTATTTGTATATAAGTACCAGTTTGTCTCGTCTGGTCACTGGCGTCGCTCCTCCGGTCTCCCATGTCCTTCCCTGTACTCGCCTTTTTGTTCTGAACCCTTGTTTCTCTGCTCCCTTCCAGTTAATAAAACCCCTTTTTGCCCAACACTGGTCTTCAAGTCTTTTGTCCCACATGCTGTGACACAGACTAAAAATATAATTGAAACTGTGTTTGAAATCTAAAAGATATTTTGATTAAATTATCTTATCCTCTCCTGGAGCCAACACCTTACCAATGATCCAATGATCCCAGGAGCTAAGTTGCCCGGGGCTTTATGCCCCTGGTAGGGTCACCTAAGGCAAACAGGTCTGGGGTGAGAAACCAGACGAAGTGCGGCTCAAAAGACCCCTAATGATGTATACAATGACATGGGTCCACCCTCCAATGGGCTCACCACCCATAGGAGGGGCCATAGGGGTTGGGTGTGATGTGAGCTGGGTAGTGGCTGAAGGCGGGGACCTTGGCGGTCCGATCCTCGGCTGCAGAAGCTAACTCTAGGGACATGGAATGTCACCTCTCTGATGGGGAAGGAGCCTGAGTTGGTGCGCGAGGCTGTGAGGTTCCGGCTAGACATAGTCGGGATCACCTCGACACATGGCTTGGGCTTTGGAACCAGTCTCCTCGAAGGGGGTTGGACCCTCTCTTCCACTCTGGAGTTGCTCACGGGGAGAGACCTTACTCCATGGTAAGGTCTATTCGGGGGTTCTGGAGAGGAGGGTCCGCCGGATTGTCGAACCTCGGATTCAGGAGGAGCAGTGGTTTTTGCCCTGGCCATGGAACAGTGGACCAGCTCTATACTCTCCGCAGGGTTCTGGAGGGTTCATGGGAGTTTGCCCAACCAGTCTGCATGTGTTTTGTGGACTTGGAGAAGGCATTCGACCGTGTCCCTCGGGCAGTCCTGTGGGGGGTGCTCCGGGAGTATGGGGTGCCGGGCTTCCTTTTAAGGGCTGTCCGGTCCCTGTATGACCGGTGCCAGAGCCTGGTCCGCATGGGCGGCAATAAGTCGGACTTGTTTCCAGTGAGGGTTGGACTACGTCAGGGCTGCCCTTTGTCACCGATTCTTTTCATAGTTTTTATGGAGAGAATTTCTAGGCGCAGCCAGGGCGTTGAGGGTGTCCGGTTTGGTGACCTCAGGATTAGGTCTCTGCTTTTTGCAGATGATGTGGTTCTGTTGGCCTCATTGGACCGTGACCTTCGGCTCTCGCTGGGACAGTTTGCAGCCGAGTTTGAAGCAGCTGGGATGAGAATCAGCACCTCCAAATCCGAGACCATGGTCCTCAGCCGGAAAAGGGTAGAATGCTCTCTCCGGGTCTGGGATGGGGTCCTCCACCAAGTGGAGGAGTTTAAGTACCTCGGGGTCTTGTTCACGAGTGGGGGGACGATGGAACGGGAGATCGGCAGGCGGATCGGTGCGGCGTCTGCAGTGATGCGGGCGCTGCATCGGTCTGTCATGGTGAAGAAGGAGCTGAGCCAAAAGGCAAAGCTCTCGATTTACCAGTCGATCTATGTTCCTACCCTCACCTATGGTCACGAGCTGTGGGTAGTGACCAAAAGAACGAGATCGCGAGTACAAGCGGCCGAAATGAGTTTCCTCCGCAGGGTGGCTGGGCTCTCCCTTAGAGATAGGGTGAGGAGCTCGGTCTTTTGGGAGGGACTCAGAGTAGACCCGCTGCTCTTCCGCATCGAGAGGAGCCAGATGAGGTGGCTCGGGCATCTGATTACGATGCCTCCTGGACGCCTCCCTGGTGAGGTGTTCCGGGCATGTCCCACTGGGAGGAGGCCCCGGGGAAGACCCAGGACACGCTGGAGGGACTATGTCTCTCAGCTGGCCAGGGAACGCCTCGGAATTGCCCCAGAGGAGCTGGATGAAGTGGCTGGGGAGAGGGAAGTCTGGGTTTCCCTGCTGAGACTGCTGCCCCCGCGACCCGACCTCAGGTAAGCAGGAGAAAATGGATGGATGGATGGATGGATGGATATCTTACAGTAGATATTTAATTAAATAAAATCTCATTTTGCTGATTTTTATGCTTATTTTTTTCACCCGTTTTGATAACAGGTATATACTGTATATGCCTGTTCCATTTAAGTAAACAACAGCAATTTAAAAAGAAAAATACAAAAGTTGAATTCAATTTCACTGCTGCCGTAAATATGGGTAGAATTTGCCTTATAGCCTTTTGTCTGACAAGATTTTTAAATGGGAATTAAATAAAAACACAAAGACATCAGTGCATCAGAGAACTGTATGAAAAAATGTTTATCGATTTTGTTGTTTATGTAAAATCACAAGAATATTTGCTGGAAAAAAGGAATATGGTGAAAATGTATAAAGGAATAAGCTCTCTACAGTCAGTTCATGGGCTGTGCATGGGTAATGGCCGGTGTTAGAACTGCTGATATTGGGAATGGCATTTGCAGTTCAGCCATATAGTGAGGTACCTTGAAGTGAGCTTGTATGCCGAGTGACAGCCAGTTTCTGTGAAACAGCACCTGCACACTCTTATCACTGACTGCAGGGGCAAACTTCAATGTCTGCAAATGGTGCTTTGTAAATGAAAAACATGACTATAAATATGTCAGTTGCAGTTCACTGGATTGCTAAGATACCTGGATGTGTTTATATAATATCAAAATTTAGAAGCAATGGGTGTTATTTCACATATTTCATAAACACCTTTTTCTCAATTAATGCCCATACATGTTCATAAACACCTTTTTTCACTTAATAGTTTTTCTGGTAACACACTACTTAAAACTGTAGTATGTACTGCATTATAGATGCCTTTGTAATGCATTATAATGGTTGGTATAAGCATTAAGGGTGTTTTGTATTGTATTGTACGTATCTATATTGCATTATAGATGAGAGCTGCATAATGCATAATAAACATGGCGATAATGATTTATGCCTTTTAATAAATATTTATAGTCATGTTTAAGATACTTTATGAAGGCATTATCATATGTGATGAATATGTTCACAGATTCTTGTAGATATTACACTCATAGAAAGTTTTATCGGTTTTTAATCATTTTTCTCCAGCTAAGCGATGTCACAGCTACGTTTCATCCATAGAAACGTGATGCAAAATGATTTCCCTTTTAAAGCTCTGACCTCCAGCTTCCGTAAGAACAATGCACCATGGAACGCAATGCCATTTCTGCAGTCTTTTTTTTGTGAGAGCTGCTCTGCTAATGTATGGCCTGTTTGAATGAAGCAGCCTCGTTGAAAGGCGTCCTTCCCACCACTTCCAGCTGCTGGCTGATTGCGCTGCTGCCATGTCACTAATGCGACGGCTCGTTCTTAAAATAAACGCCTGTTCACACAGAGGCCCAAGTTCCTCAGCATAGTGACTGCTGGCTATTCAGTCAGATTTATTGTTCGCTTATCTGAATATTCCCCAGCATTTTTCTTGACAGTAACGATTCTGTTTCATTTCATTCATGTCAGTTATGTTGCATTTTCTAAAACACTGTTGAATTTAAATGTTACAGTGTAAATAGTTGCAGGGTTGATTCCTTAAGTGTAATTGACTTGGCGTGGTGGGTTGTGGAAGTAGGTCTTCATGATTATATCGGTTTTCACAAACCATACCAAAATGTGCCTTGGAAGATTGTTTTTCCATTTTGGCATAGACAGCATGACAATCTGTAAAGCTTTTGGTCCTACTCCATGTCATGAACTGTCAAAGCTGGACACAGCCTTGAAATAGGCAATTTTTGACATTTTACAGCATCATCATAGAGTTGATATTTTTGTCTTCAGAATAGCTATTTTGGAAAATGTTGCAAAAGTAAAAGTAGTGTCATAAATGCAGCCATTTATCTTTAGTACAGTTTACCAGAGATCCACCCAGTGGACCACGGAATCATCAGTCTTATATGAAAATTGCTCATTCTTTACAATGTACCACCTTCAATAATCAATACCTCTATAGATATATACGTAGGCATAGCTGAAAAAAATCAGCTTGCTGCCTTTTGTGGATTTTCTTGTATTAAGATTATACAAATGTTTATAGCTATTTATCCGAAAGTAACCAATGACTTTAACGAGGCTATAGCCCTGTGGCTGTTGATTTTTTTAATCATGTCATGTGCTTACGGTCAATCCTGCAGTCCAGCATTGCGGCTGCATGGGATGGGTAAATTAATGCAGGCCTGGTTGGTTCTAGTTCATCCTTGTTAATGTAAAATGTTACTGTACAAATAATAAAAAAAATTTAGTAAATTACAGCGGTATAGATTTTTTATTAAGAATAGCGTAAGTCCAAATCCATCATAACCCTCCTCCAGACAGAATATTAAGTTTGAAGTACACATCCGTACTTAGTTTGCATTTGAATCGCTGTTGTTTGTAACCTGGAAGTTGCTATTAACACCCCAGTTTTTGCCACAATAATATCAGATGAGGTAAGTGGTCACTGTTAAGAGAATTACCTGTGGCTGTAGTGTTATCATCACTGACTAAGGAGAAGAAAACAGCCCAGCTAAAGATTCTAGGAGAATGAGAAAAACAGCAGTGTGAATGATGATGGTTATCCGGACGGCTGAGTGCAAACATAATGCAATAAATATCTTTATAGCAGTATTTATAATAGGTTATTTATTTTTATTGCCAGTAATCACTTCCTTAAACAAAATTGTATTGTATTTAATTACTGTTATTGATTTATTATAACCTAATACTATGTTTTTCCATGTGAAATTTATGTACTATAGGGAACACTATTAAAAAGTTGGTATGTATAATCTAAAAGAAGTTTTAATTGAATTATCTTAGATATATAATTCAATTGTCAATTTAATGGTTTTTACACTAATATTTCTTTACCTGTTTTGATAACAAGTATATGCATTTTTCAGTAAACAAAGGAAATTTAAGGAAAAAAATACAAAAATTTAATTTCTCATTTCGCTGCTGCTGTAAACATGGGTTGAATTTCTTTTATAGCCCTTTGTGTGACATGATTTTTAAAATGGAAACTAAATGGAAACACAAAGACATCAAGGCAGTGGTAGAAGGTGGAGTGTTGAAGTAGTGAGGAAGGCTTTTGGAATCGTACAAGAAGCGTGACGATTCACATTCAGTCCTGCCTTTCTTAGGATCCCTGCAGGGGAAAATCAGCAGTGGCGACGTACTGCCAGTTCTTGTCAACAATGTGGCCATCTTATCATTTTTTACTGCTCGACTGCATCAATGCAGCCTGACTGCCATGGCAGAATGTCTGCAAAAGCATACATATTAGTCTTTTTTCTCTGAATTATCACCTACCATAGTGACAACCTGCTTGTGTATGTGTTAGTTAACAGGCACTAAACTATTATTTTGTTTTGCTTTCCTTGGTTGAAACTATGTGTGGCTCCGGTCCCCCCCAGGAGCCCAGTTGGGATTAAGTGGTTTCAGGAAATGGATGGATTCCCTCCTTCTCCTTTGTCCCCCCCCTCCCTCTCCTTCTTTTGAGGAAGTAAATAAAAATATAAAATAAAATAAATAAATAAATAAATAATAATAATAAAATATATATATATAATAATAAAATAAATTAATAAATAAATAAATAGATACAGATAAAGTAGTCCTCCGCAGAGGGGGGGGTGGAGGAGGGAATATAAAAAAAAAAAAAAAAAAAAAAAAAGAAAATGGATGGATGGATGGATGGATGAAACTATATTTACATGCATGATGAACTCATATCTGGGCATCCTTTTTGAGAATGTGACCATGACATCAGTGCCTAAGGATGTATGCATAATGGTATCCAACCTTCCAAAATGACTTGTATGTAATTGTCAAGCAGTATAGCGACAGCTTCGACATCCAGCTCGATGGAGAAACAGTCGTCTTTTACCCTGAGTTAAAGCCCTTTAACCTCAATTTCTCCTGTGAATATCTAGCTCAATAAATGGGAGAATGCAAGCTATTCAAGTTGTTATGGATAAGGTTGTTTGCAAAACAAATAAATAATGTAGTAATGCTCACAATTTTATATCTCACACATTATTCATCCAGACGGATGCTTTCCTAGCACGGCGGCTGAGGTTAAGTACCTCACTGAAGGGCATATCATCCCAGGTTTGAAATCGCAGTCTTCCTCCCTGTCCTTTTTGCCTTTCTCCCTGCCGCTTTACTTACTCTGTCGCTTGCCAGTCGTACGGCTCTCTCCCTGTCTATCCCCTGCCTCTGCTGTCTTTATACCTGTGTCTCAACTTGCCTGCCCCCGCCTGTCCCTCTGATGTTTTGATTTTCCTGTAACTATGTCTTCCTACTGTGTTTGACTTGGGCTGCAATGTAGAATAAAAGCTCACCACGGCCATGCAATTTTATTTTTATAGCTTGTTATTTTGAGATGGAAATAAAAGGTAGTAAAAACAGTTTTAAAAATAATCTGTAAATGCTACTATGGAGCAGAAAAAAGAATGATCAGTGTGACATATACATCCTACTCTATGGTACTACCGTGTATTCAGAGGATGGTGTTAAGGTTTGTTTTCCCTACCTTTTATTTTAAGAAATAATAATAAAACTGGCTACATCCAAAGCATGACATACTGTAACATGGAGCAGAGATGTGTGCTGTGCTGGTCAGCCAAGGGTCTTTAAGCCATGATAGAGCCTCATAACTTTGGAAACAATAATAAGGCTCTACAACAGAAAAAGCAGAAAAATAGGGACATTCTAACAATGTAGGCCTACTTTATTCATGAATAGATTTTCATAGAAAATCTCCAAAAATCCTCATTATCACAGTTGCTTGCCCTCTTGCTATGACACACCAAAGGGCCTAGATCACAAAACCAGTTAAACAAAGTCAGGGTTAGAAGATAAGTTTCAGCTTAACAAAACCAAACAAATGTAATCTCAGATAAATTATATCACAACGCTGAATAACAGCAATGTGTGTCAGCCAGGTTTTCTTACTGAATCCAAGATTACTTCCAGAGCATGTGCACATAAAAGTGTGCTGTGTGCAACGATCAGCCAAACCCGCAAGCATGGATCGCAACAGGGCTACGTATTTCAATGCAGCCAAAGAGAGAATTATTATGGTATAACATGAAGAATTCAAAAGGAGAGTCACAGTGAACAGCAACGCTGAAGCTGCTGTCATGGCTGGAAAGACTTGCTGCAGTGGGTCACTGACTGCGTAAATACAAACATACAGTGTGATTGCCATTATGAAAATGCCTATAATTGTCTTAATTACCAAACATATGCTTTGCTATTTTAGTAATTATTCAATACAAATTATTCCCATTTTTCCCATAATCTCTCTCTCTCTCTCTCTCTCTCACACACACACACACGCACACACACACACACGCACACACACGCACACGCACACACACATTTGTATTCATATCTTTGTGGGGACTCCATTCATTTCTAGAGGAACAACCCTAATCCCAACAATGACAACCTTAACCCCTACCCAGCCCTAACCTTTACCATGAGTAACCAAACAAAATACAAGACTTTTGGCACTTTAGTTTTTTGATTGCTTTCACAGATTTCTATAAATTTCCCTTGTGGGGAGTGAAAAAATGGTAACCCAAAATGTCAAAGTAACAGGTTGTTATCACGTTGTGGGACATTTGGTCATTATAATGTAATATACACATCACACACATGCACACACACACACACACACACACACACACACAGTGTGTGGGTATGTGACTGGAAATGTCAAAGGTATTGACATATTTTAGAACGACATCTATGCTCATTCACAATTACACCATTCAAAGTGCAAAGGGTAGAATAAATGGACTAAATATCTATAAAACCTGACAAAACTTGAAAAAATGAGACAGACATGTCCAGCAAAATGTGGTTTAAATGATGGACCATGGGGGACAATGCACACTACTTGATTTTCAGATTATGTATTTTTATACATATCAATTAATAATTCCACTGTGTACATTCACCACCAGTTACTGAACAAGAAGTACCTATGTGAACAATGAAATATTAATTAAAATCCACTTGTAAAGTAGGACTAATCTGGGAAACCAAGGGACGTACAAGAGTTGCTATGAACTCAAAATGCTGAACCAATATCTTGCTACTGCAGACATTGCCTCTTTTCATAGATATTAACAAGATTTACCACACATAGTCAAAGGGCTTGAAACACAAATATGATTGGTGCGCATCTCTGCCTGTGGACACCAAAGATCAATGATTAAAAACTGCCTGGCTTGCTTGTTGAAAGATATTACAGCCGGAAGACCGAATATCGAATACACAGCTAAATTTACCACAGCCACAGGATTGTCATGGACAAGCCATTTTGAGAGTTTGGGGAAACTCATTTACTGCATCAGGTATCATACTGACTTCTTGTCTTTGACTGGTCCAAGCACTGTTTCAGATATGTGATCCTGAAAACTAACCTGCTCACAAGCAAGTATAGCGTGTAGCATGAGTTACCATGGTGATGTAGCCTGCTACGAAATAAACCAGCATTTTGATATCGTAATACCAGACTTGCTGCTGATTAACCTTAAAGTCATAAAGCCTGTGATACAGGTCCAAAACCAGTGTCCTGTCACCTACTTCAAAGTAGAGTGTTCCTCTTGTGGCAAACAGTGAAATGTGCCCCAGGACCGGATATGAGAGGGACAGGGGAGGACATGGGCTGTGAGGCCAGATAAAAGGTGGTGTACGCTTTGAGACCGGTCTCAACACACACGCACATCTCTCCCTAACACCACTGGGAGCTCTTTAGTGAGTCTTTTACTCAGGATCATTTGGCAACTTTCTCCATGATCAAAATGACAGTTACAGTATATATATATATATATATATATATATATATATATATATATGTATATGCTATTTCACATGCTAACAACAACAAAATAACAAGCCCAAGAGCAAGAATAACGACAAAAACAATACAGCTATTTTGCATTTATGGTATGCTTGATTGTTTTACAGGATAACCCCTGTGTAAGAAGAGTCTGATTTTGTGTTTGGTTGTACGGGCTGAGGTATTATTTCCACTGACAGATGAGATGAATAATTAATTTTCTCCAAGACATGGAAGACTGCCTGTAATTAAAGAGAGAGGTTGAAGCAACTGAGCTCCTAGCAATGGAATGAACCAGCACGCACAGAACTACAAAACACGCAAGCACAGGCAGACACAATACATGCAGACACACACAATACATGGATAAGGACACTTAGGGATGAGAATTAATATCGTTTCAACAAGCACACGCACTTCTGATAGTTCTTCGTCGTGGATCACAGGGCTGCCTTTCAGTATTTTACCCCCCTACAATCGCAGTCTTTATGCGGCTCACTGAGAGAGCCGTATCAAAGATCCCTTTCATTTCGTCACCCGTTCAGCTTAGATCACTTTCATCACCCTCACAAGCCCTCGCCGCAGGACGATCTTAATGCTGCAAGCGCGTGCCTCTTGCTTTCTAAATTGCGCGCTTAGCATCATGACTGGTTGAGCAGGACTATGGTGCAGTTTTTGACAGATTTACATTAATGGTTCGTGTTCTTAAACTTATGATTTACTTTAATCTCAGATCGTTTAAAAACAGACACGTAGACCATTGAAAGCAAATGGCACCAAAATGATACATGTAGGCTATATAACTGTTAGAAATGTTAGAACTGCACTATTACTTCTACCGCGTTCTGAAAATGTTACATGTAGCATATGCAAGGCGTAAATATCTGTGTACTGCGCCTGTCGTTAGTTGGGACATTTCTGTAAATAAATAATTAATCAAATGCATAAACATTCAACATTCACTACACTACCAACGAGCACTGATACACTCATAGATCACGATATTAAATATACAGATATATTAATGTTACTATTGACAGTATTCTACTATAGCTTTCCTTTCAGGACAGCCTCCTATTCAGGGTTGGTTGCTCGGAACAAGTAGCCGGATTCACAATGTATTGGTTGTCACGGGATATTGAGACAGAAGTCATTCACTACGCAAAGAAAAGTATACGTGTAGTGAGCAAGCCTTATGCTATCCATCAGATCGGCTAAGAAGATCCGCCGGACTGCAGACCCCCTGTTGCTTTAAGCAGTGCCCCTTTTGCGCCGACAGGAGGCGTGTCTTCTCCATTGCCGGATCGTGTAGAGACGAGAGTCTGTAGGAGCGATCTCTGCTTTCCTATTGGAACAAATGAAGTACTTTCTCTGGCTCTTTTGGCCCTTCACGGCTCATTCGGACTAGATATTCCAACGTAAGAGTGCATTTTAAAAAGTTTATTACACGCGTTTCGATTACCTTTACTTCGGTTGCAATCAAAATATTAATCCTAGAATTTGCTACCCCAAAAACAACGCAGCTGAAAACAGGAGAGTTTTAATGAAATGTTCAAGTGTTGTGCTATTCTAAAAATTGTGTGTACATTAGTATTACTTTCGCAATTGCGAGAAAGCCAGCATCACGCCGGGAAAGAATCCATCCCCGCAACGTCTCTTTTCGGATCGCTCCACGGTGAGTGATGTGTTTCTCTTCTTTTTTAAAATTCCTTGTGTGGCATCGCATTGCATGTTTTGCTGTCAGTAAACTTAAGAAGCCAAAGATTATTAACTAATGACCATATATAAACGTGACCTCGCGTTTCGCAACTCCTATTTGAAATACAAGCCAATTCAATTGTGTCCCATGTTTTGGGTTGGTAGCCTATCTATGTTAAGGTTATTATATGCATGCAAACAAATTCCTGTTGTCAGTGGCTTTAACGCGATTCGCTCTATGAATAATCCGTACATAACGTTCAATCGTCCCTGGTGAAAAGTCTCCGACGACTAACGCATGCAAATTCTCCGTCCGATGGGCACGTAATGGGGGTGTTTCAAAGCCTTAAATCAAGTTTATGAGCCGGTGTCGCGGTCTGTCGCGGGCAAACCGCACAGATAAACCGACATTCAATTCTCACGCTACTTTTGTGGAGTCCACAGATTGAAATTGGAAACCGGTCATTAAAATGTGATAACCATCATAGTCCACGTGCAGATACCTTGATAAAGAATTAACATCGGAACTGTCAGAGAATGGCACCCCCCCCCAACACACAAGTTAAATTAAAGGCTTATTCTTCTCAAAAAATGGGCTATCAGGATAGATTTCTTAGCATCGGAGTAAATCCATTCACAGTTTTACACCAAGTAGGGTATATAGTTTTCAGATTATTTTGAATAATGTTTATTTCACTTTAATTGTTTATAGCCTGGAAACTGCAAGAACATAATTTAAACGCATAGACGCGGACGACAAACGCCAAGTGCAAATCACCTATACCTTCACAAGTCGAGGCAGGAAAAATAACGTCCAATTAGTTATTTTCATGATAACGACAATATCAGGTATTCAATGGGGGGGAAATTTGCACTCGGAGTCATTGATTTCATTATGGGCATCTGTCTACATTTCAGCGATAGGTCAGGAGGTTCTTCAGCCTGGGAATAAAATTTGACAGAACCGCGTAAGAGCACACTGTTTACTTCCGAGTATAATAAAATAATGACTTTTAGGAATCACTTCATAATAAATTGTGGTAGACATTGTTTTAATGCTCTTATTGCTGTATTTTAGGAATGACGAATTGCACTGTAGATTTCACATGGGGGTTACTTAATATTTGTATAGCATATTCAAAAAGTACTAGATGTATTACTATAAGCACGATATAAATAACAAACCAAAACGTACAGTTTCCCTGCGCGTTTTAAGCCACAAACCTCATCGTGTTGCTGTCCGTGGTGCTGAAATCTAGATGTAATCGATAAACGACGAAGCCATTTGTGCGGGCGATAAGATAAGCCGTGTTTTTACTAGAACTTTCGTAAACGATATCATTGCAGACTAACATTTTGTACAAGGTTTATAATATCAAAAGGCACTTAAGAAAAAACAAAGTAGAAGCATTTTGGAGAGCGATTCTGACGATGGGCTGTATTTGTGTGCTGTGCATGGAGTAGCTTCACTGCTTCATGCCTCAGACGAGCAGTGTTTTCTCGACTCAGTGTAGAAGCTCTTTACATAATATCGGTAACTATAATTGCGCTAAGTTACTATACATTTGATGTTCTTTTCAAAGCTACAGACGTTGGAAAAATATAAGGCATTATGTGAATAAAGCACAATAATGTGAATTCTGCCAACGTTGTAGTAGTTTTGAATAATTCACCCTTAGATAATTTTCCAGATGAAGTTATCACAACCTAAAGAAAAGGAAATCAGTAAAAACAACCAGTGGAAGAAATGAAGTTCATTAACGGGTCTCACATCCTTCAATTACACCTGTCCGCTACACAGTTACAAATCACATCGCAAATACGCATTTCTGCGATCTGCATCTTTTTCATTTTTTTTCCCCCCTTAACATTATAATGAGAATTGTTATTTATTTAAATATGTTCCGGGAAAATATTACAAAAGTATCACTTCTGTTTCTGCTACTAATGACACTAATATTAATTAGCTTATTGTTTTCAGGTTCAGTATTTATAGAAACACTGAGTTGTGTTATAATCTCCGTCGAAATGTACACAACGCGCTTTACCCGCTGTGGATCAATAAGGCTGTAAATGAATTGGTCCTCTGGATCGCCCAAGTCTTTCTGGGTGACTTTCAATTTTCCGACTGAGTATGGGTGTGATATAGTTAATATATGGCTATTTTACAAGTCTCTAACTATGACAACCACAAGCATTGCTGCTTTATGGATATACATTATCAGAAAATGAAACGTGTGAAATTCCTAACTGTCTTTGCATATTGTGGACATTCGAAGATGAATATTTATAGCACCAAAGGCATGCCCCCTCCCCCGCTACAGGAAAATTCTAATTATAGAAACGTTGCATCCTGTACTAGGGCGCAACACTGAAGGATAGTTGCATGGATAACATGGGATCGGGAGCGCTCTGTGGTCAGTGGCACGAGCAGAAAAGGAAACTCTCCTCGCGCTTGCTCTCTCTCGCGCGCCCACTGATCTTGGCTCTACGTCAGAAGCTGTGCAGCAGTGCAGTAGAAGGGGAGCGCAGACAACTAGCTGCCTTATAGGTTGATCCTGCGATTCTGCCTTTGCGCGCTCCCCCTCTTCGTGGCGGTCCAGTCTGGATATTTAACGCTTCTCTTCCCTTCTTTTTTCAGACCCCCCGCGTATGGATTTCTTTCGGATTTGCACAGTCTAACATGGATGCCCCGCCGTTCCTTGAATCGGAAGGCTGTTTCTTGGCGCAGTGAGAGAGGGGACATGCAGGGATTGCTAATGGATTTGGGAAGCATATGCCCTCATCTCTAAGTGACCATGCCGTGATCCTGCGCCTGGGCCGTAACCCTGCTTAACGTCAACAGAAGAATTTCGGGGAATCTAACGATACGAGGAATGAACACTGTGCATTATACAAACACCATGAAGATTACCTCCCCATTGATAACTAATGTGAGCTTCAGGTGCACCGTTAGGTTTTCTCTGCTGCTATTACTATGTGTGGGATATTCTCGGGGGATGCCGCATGTTTTAAGATTTGGTAAGAACATTTTTCTTCACAAATTAATCATGTACATCAAAATGTATTTTTATCGTGGCGTTCAACAGTTTCTTCTCCTATGTGCTTAAGTTATTTTGGACGCCATAGCTACGGCTGCACTTCCCGTTCTACGTGTTGCCGTGACCCCATCAGTACCCTCGTTTTTTCTGTCTAATATCAACTCGCGTAACGGAGGCGGCCAGATTTAAGCTACAGGTGTACTGTCGTTCACTATCATGTGAATAAATCAAGAAATAATATGTAAGAAATATTAGTTAAAATTAAGAAAACACTAGATTCTGTCGTGTAGAGGTAGCCTGAGAACACATGGTGGAAATTCTGAAGTTACTAAACACACACGTACGGTCTGCTATCACCCAACCAGCCAACCATCCAACCGAAACAATTATCTATCTATCTATCTATCTATCTATCTATCTATCTATCTATCTATCTATCTATCTATCTATCTAATTCCGTTTAGTTTTATGCCAGGGTTTGTTTTAACTATTCATTATTCTTTTTCTTCTAAATTACAGAAATGAACGTTAAAACACAACTCTGCTTGCCTCTCACCAATACTTTGTATTTTACATACCACAAGGAAAATAAATCATTTTACTAAAGTCACCTAATGAATCAGATAACTTTGAGAAAATGTTATGAAACATCAATATTTCTTCATTAATTCCCCCTGTTACATGCATGTAACTGCAAATGAAATTACATATTGCATAGGCTCCGAGCAGTTGTCGATTAA
This sequence comes from Paramormyrops kingsleyae, assembly GCF_048594095.1. Taxonomy (NCBI): domain Eukaryota; kingdom Metazoa; phylum Chordata; class Actinopteri; order Osteoglossiformes; family Mormyridae; genus Paramormyrops; species Paramormyrops kingsleyae. Next base: position 27,271,783 of record NC_132805.1, read on the forward strand.
AATGATCAAATTCCCAAACTAACAGACAAAAATGTTGAAATAGCATTACGGGTTTGAATTAAAATGATTTTGATTAATGAAACGAAGTTGCACTCCTTACAGTTTTGCCATTTAGAGAAAGGCAGGGCTTTTGTGGAAGGTATATGTTTGTCTCTGGAGTTAGATAGGTAATCTTGGAAGAAGCGTGCGGATCACGCGGTCCCTGTCAAGCATTAAAGGCACCCATGACCTGTAACCTGGGAAACTTTCACTGTTAAATTACTTGAACATTTTAATGCCAGTGGCATGTGAGATTCTGCATGTGTTTGTGTAGCTTGTTTATCTGTGTGAATTTCCTATCCTGTTGATTCTTTGTTGCGCAAAACTCAATAATTCATATGATCTAAATCTGCTTCTTGTATAATTCCCAGGACTACGTGTCCTTCGTCTATTGTTATTAGGTAGACTATGCCTTTCATGCTGTATATTCACCGTTATGAACTGATGGACATAGGCCTGCGTTATGTAATTATTAACCGGCCTCAGACATACCTACCTGAACTAAGCATGTGTGAACATATAACTTTAAAAGTGCATGCCGACATTTAAAAGTCAGAAGTAGTTAGTGATGAAAAGACTGATTTCTTATGACTTAAGCCTTGTCTCGCATTCATTGGTTGCTCTCGCTACGTTGCCATTAGCAACCATTGCATGGCATGCATTGTTCTCATCAGTTTTACATTTAACAGAATCATGCGAATTGGAAAAAAATACCTGGGAGTATCAAGCGGCTGCACTTCTTGTTTGTTCACTCCAAACGCAGTTTGAGAATCTCTCCTGGTGCCGCATTCATTTATGGACATGGTAGGCCAACGTGATTAGCCGTCCATAGACGCTAATCAATTATTACATCCTATCAGCAGTTTTCGCCGGAAAGGCGTGTGGCGTTTGCCGAGCGCTGTATTGCTTCGATGTGATTTCAGTTAATCGCCTTTCACCGTCGCGCTCCGTTAGGGTATCGCGGTTTTCAGTGTTCGGTGATACGACATCTCCCGTTTACAGTATTCCACAATGGCGTGCTTATACGAATGGCTGATGATCAAACTGCTGCCAGAGACACATATTACTAATCGCACGAAGCCCTGTTTGTAAGGCAGGTCGCATCCACACTAGCTGGCACTATGGCAACGACCAGGGCTTTTTCTTTACTATTATCATTCCTCGTTAACTTCAGCACTCTTTGCGTCTTGCAAAAGCGGCTGGAAATGGAGGTGGGAAGCATCGACAACACCGGGATAGAACAAGATAAACCTTGTCATGTACGTGTATGCTAAAACGTTCATTTGGATTTTTAAATTAATTTAAAAAGTAGTATATTGAGGAATTATATGTTTTTAATGCCTGACTTACTATACCGAATCGTAGACCGCAAGCTTTACGCTTTTCAGTGGAAGTCTACAAGTCACAGACTGCCCTAGTATTTGACGCCAGTTCATTGGTGAAGTAAATTCTTTCTTGTTTCCATCCATCCCTCCATCCATCCATTTTCTAATATCTATCCTGCTCAGAGTGACGGGGAGCTCTCCTGCCCCCAGTACTACCAGTAGCCTACTACTTGGACGGAGATCGCTCACCTCAGGAACTTCAGACATATTCAGCCTGGTCCTTTCATCTGCAGACGTCGTAGCATCGGTATCGGAAACGCTTAGATTTTAGAGATCAGCGTGGTTTAGAGTAGGCTATAGATTTCTTTTTGGCGGAAGGGCGATGGATTGTAATCCAATGTGTACAGGTGGATTAGGACTGTGACACAATGTTTCATGGAAATAATCAGGCTATTTGCGTCCTGGCTTTGCAGCAAACTAAATACTATACTGTATGACACTAGACAACATGTAATATACACTAGATAAAGGTTCCGTTAGGGAAGTGTACATTTCTAACAACAACAACAACAATAATAATAATAATAAGAATTATTATTATTATTATTACTTGATTTAATTGAATTTGCTTAGTACCTTTATGAAATTTAAACTACCGAGCAGTTACTTATAGATTATGGTCACCGCTAACCTATTTGATACTCCAAATAAGAACAATAAGATGCTATTAACTGGGATTTTAATGTGACGTTAGATGCTACCTACAATTATACATGGTTGTATTGTTCTAGAAACACATGCACACACGCATATGTGTATGTGTGCTTTATTTTCTGTTTACGGAAGTTCGTTAACTACATATAAATTACGTCACAATATAAAATTAGACTTTGTATGTATTCCATCAAAATGAAGAATGTATGGAGTATTTCGCTGTAACACTATGTCTGTATATACAGTGACACAAGAGACAGCTTCTCTGTGAAAAGATGATGTGTCTGAATATTTGAAGGAAGAGACACAAGTAACCTTATACCTTTAAAAACTGGAGAGCCACAGATCTGCTGTGAATAAGGAGAACCAGTGTTGTGTTGCCAGTTTGGCTATCTGTGCAGGATCTGCCTCTGCCTTATACTGCTCACAGAAACATCCCAGCACTGATTGGCACATTATATACACTATAAGGACAAACGTATTGGGACACCATCCTGTCCAGCATCTCACTCAGAATCAATGGGTATTAATATGAAGTTGACTGACCCTTAGTTGCTATAACAGCCTGTACTCTTCTGGGAAGGCTCTCCATTAGACGTTGGAACATTGCTGGTGAGATTTGCTGCAGTTCAGGTTGGGTATTGATGTTGGGTGATCCGCTCCCTTTCTGTGAGCTTGTGTGGCCAAACGCTTCACAACTTGCTCTCAGACATTTTGACCTTCACGATCACTCAGCTTGCAGTTGACCAGGGCGGCTCTCGCAGGACTGAAATGTGGAGACTCGACTTGTTGGAAAGGTGTCCGACGACAGTGCTAGGTCGAATAACATCTTCTGTATGACCACCCATTCTGCTGCCATTGTTTGATGCTGGAGATTGCCTGGTTCTGTGCTTAATTATACACCTGTATGTCAGCAGTGGGTGTGGCATATGTGGCCAATTCCTGTAATTGCTATGGATGTCCCAGTGCTTTTGTTCATATAATGTATTAATAAAGGGGGGAAATGTGGCCCCATCCAAGTGTAACATGATAACATCCTCAGCTCTCCTGCATAAATCCTGGGCCATCCTTGCATTATTTTGGTAGAACCAGGAACCTGAAGCTGAACCCAGTCATGTGGTGCGATCATGACCATGATGTTAGCCTGCTGAGGATGGTGAGAATGTTCTGAGGTCTGTGTTTAATGGTGCGGGGGGGGGGGGGGGGGGAGCACTGTCACAGGCCCAATGTGAGACAGCATCATAACCATATTCGTGCTCTTTAAACTCGAAATTAAATTAGTGGCTGGTGCTCAATTGATTTTTATTTTTTAGCAAGAATGCAAAATGATGCGGGTATTTTCTGATTGACTGATTTTCACTTTGTCGGCAAAGCTGCTGAAAGATATGATAACATTTTGATAAGCAATTGAATGAGTTATGTCAAACACTGCAATGCTCTCACTCCGGACATCTTATAACTAAGATAAGTATCTAAACTCAAAACATTTAATTTAATCCTTTTGTAGTGACACTCTTCCAGTTCAAATTACAGTTGTGGATGACACTGTTGGTTACCTGAGAAGAGCTTGATACGTCCACTTCCAGATCGATGTTACCATTGTCTCAAAGAAGAAAAGACGGCTTTAAATTACAGTCATAGCACACAAAGAACCTCACTGTATGCGTTTTTCTTTGAATTGCTTGTGAGTAAGTAGCTTTTGTTTAAAAACAATGCCTAGATTAGTGAATCATTGAGTGGAAGTTGTTAGGTAACAAACAAGGCTTTATTAAATAAGCCAAAGTACTTGCTTCTCATCACATGTTAGCAGTTCCTAGTTCAAAAGGAGCCCATTTAACATATCACCATGCTACCTGTATGTGTTTAGCATACCACCATGCTACCTGTACATGATTTAGCATGCCACCATGCTACCTGTATCTGATTTAGCATACCACCATTCTACCTGTATGTGATTTAGCATGCCACCATGCTACCTGTACGTGTTTAGCATACCACCATGCTACCTGTACATGATTTAGCATGCCACCATGCTACCTGTATCTGATTTAGCATACCACCATTCTACCTGTATGTGATTTAGCATGCCACCATGCTACCTGTACGTGTTTAGCATACCACCATGCTACCTGTATGTGATTTAGCATGCCACCATTCTACCTGTATGTGATTTAGCATACCACCATTCTACCTGTATGTGATTTAGCATGCCACCATGCTACCTGTATCTGATTTAGCATACCACCATGCTATCTGTATGTGATTTAGCATGCCACCATGCTACCTGTACGTGTTTAGCATACCATCATGCTACCTGAATGTGCTAATATCATTATTATCAGACACCTTTGGGGATAAGCAGTAGCAGACGGTGATATATAGCCACTGTACAAGCTCGTATGGTTTCTGCAGCTTCTGTTTACCTTGGATGTGGACCGGCAGCGCGAGTCTCCTTTTGGTTTTGCAGAAATGTCCTGCCTTAATTTTGATAGTTATTCAAAAGTAACATAACCTGCTGATTCGAGACCAGTTAATTTTATTTTCAGCATTACAGCCATGAGATTTTATATCTGAGCTTATGGATATATGGGTCTGTTCTGTTCCAATTAAAACAGATGGCATTCATTGACTTTTTACTATTTCTAATCACGGACTAATATAGCAGATTTTCATTGCTATGGAGTGGTGGTCATCTTCGTGTACAGATCTATTTTTTTCTCATGCTTATGGCGATGGGCAGATTAGGGTTATGATTTAACTTCTTCAAATTCATATTCTTGATATAGTATTTATCATGTGAGGCTGATATAATGAGACTGGTCAGGATAAAAAAAAAAAAAAAACCTCACCAGTTGGCCGATAAAGCATCCAGAGCTTGTTGCCCAGGGTCAGGGGGCCATGTGTTTATTCCCACAGTGAACTTTTGACCCCTTGGTCATCTGCCATTGAGTTTCCGGCAAAGTGACAGTGGTGGAGCAGGCTGGCCTCAGACGCCCACGGCGCTGTACTGATCCACTTATGCCACTCGCACAGTGGGGGCGGGGCAGCACCTCCGAGCGCTGCAGATGCAGATACAATCTGAGACATCTTCAGCCTTTTTCCTCAGTGTCCCAGCAGGTTCCAAAACGCCCAACACCCCACAGACATGTAACAGTAGCTTACAGTAAAACAACTTTGCTTTGAATGTGTCTCTCTGCAGCTATGCAGGCGCCTCTGTTTACCCAGGCAGATAATAGGCATGTATCCCACGGTTGAATTTTAACTTAAGCATCAAATGCATGTGGAATATTACAAAAAAAATGATATTCTTGTACTTTCTCAATATTCTTATCTTACTACAGGAACCCGTTCCTTTATCCATATTAAGAATCTTGTTATACAGCTCTGGGAGATCTTAAGAGGCGACTCTTTATTTTTTAAAAATCCGCATTGTTAAATCCTGGTTTAATCATGGTTCTGCTGGCTGAAGGCTGCGCTGAGCAGCAGGTTGCTTCCAGTTTCCAAGATTTCTAAGACAGCAGCACACAAGAATAAGATAAAGCAGGAGACACTGGGAACGACCAGAAACCAGCCAGGTAGAGGGCAGAAGCAACTTTCTTAATGATAGAGATGGCCGTCAACTTATCTGACAGATTCTCATGAATCGTAGGATGACATCGAGTGACCTTCAAAAGGAAACATTAAATACAGGTGTGAAGTGCACTGCTAAAAGACACTGCATATCAGGCTCCTAGAAGCTGGACTGAAGCCCCATAAAGCAAGGAAGCAGCCCTTCATTAATGAGAAACAGAACAATAAAATAATTTATTCACAGACGCACATCCATAAGTTGAGAAATGAGTGAAGCAAAAAAGTGTGCAGTGGTCTCTTAATTTTTTCCAGAGCTGTATTTGCACATTTAATATGCTGTACTAGTGAAGTCAGTCTGATATAAAGGACAGTGGGCTGTGGAAGCAGTGTTTTATCTGGATTCCGTTTGAACATTCTAATATAAATTTATATAATTTATATAAACAACACATTGCAGGAACAAGAATGAAGTTTTGGATACAAATATTAATTAAAACCATAAACTCTGTCTTTATTGATGCTGCCTGATGGATGCTTTTTGTAAATATGTTTGTTATTAGATCAGGAAAATAGGAATCATTATGATTTTCTTTTGTATTGTTGTAATAAGAAAATGCATTAAAGGGACTGGTCACAAGCAGCACTTCTGTGAATCGGATGGCAGAAGTGTCCCCAAAGGCAGGAAAGGGCTTATTGTGCAAAGCCTGGCTTGAAGTGAAATCCCAAACCAGTGCATCTATTCTGTCAAACTGGGCCTCTTCAAACGGTAACACTGGCAGACACACTGACAGGTCTTTGCCAGCTTGCTTTTATTAGCATTTCCCCCCCATCATTAATTGTGGAAAAAAAATCTACTTCTTTAAATGGTTGCAAGCCATATTCTTAGAAACCTGCTCTTCACCCATGGCAATAATACCCCAGAGTGGCCTGTGTGAAGGCCTGGCTCGCAGTGCAGTGCTCAAGGCGGGCTGTAGGGGGCACTGCAGGGCCCAGCCATACCGGTCCACCCTCAATCTCTGTCCTGACCCCTATCTTATCTGTCTCACTCCAATTAGATTACACTGCGGATGAAATATTCCTGTTGCTCCAAACTGTACTTTGTTCATTCCATTGTTAATTGGATTGTCCAGTGATGCATTTCATTGAGTTAATACCTTAACTGCCCATTTAGAGTATGTATGCGGGCATTTATTTATTTATTCATTCATTCATTCATTCATTTGTTTATTCATCCACCCATGCATCTATCTATCTATCTATCTATCTATCTATCTATCTATCTATCTATCTATCTATCTATCTATCTATCTATCTATCTATCTATCTATCTATCTATCTAATGTCTGTATCTGTCTGTTTGTTTGTTTATGGCTTGTGTGAATTTTAGACAGGAACCTGTAAATCGCACATCTCTCACACCTGGTCAGAAAACAGAGAGATAGACTTTGCATGTTAAATACAGAATCAAGAATTATAGGGGATTTTTTCATACTTACACACCTTCCCTTGAGAATAATTGTCCAAGTTGTTCTGCAAGACTTTTATGACTTTTTTGTGAGGAGGGATAGCCTTTACACCAGGAGTGGTGAACCTGTTCCATGGCGAGCCGGTGTGGGTGCGGGTTTTTGGGTTACCCTCTCCATCAGCCAATAATTAAGCAGTGGTTCTCAACTCCAGTCCTGGGGACCCACTGTTATTGGCTGGTTCAGAGGTCATCCCAAAAGCCACACCCACACCGGCCCTACATGGAACAGGTCGTATGCTGTAATAAACTAAACATGAAAAGGATCAGATATCTAGACTGACTGCAGAAGCCACAAGTTATGTTTTTCTTCTGTGGAATGTACTTAATAAATAACTAAACTGATATCTTAATTAAGGTGTAGAAAAACGCGGCTTTTATTTCTCATGCCATCGGAAATGGCTGGTGTTCTGATTCTACAGTTGATGCCATATAGGGATATGAATAAAAAAGCATCCATTTTACCCTTTCTGTCTTTGTCTTGCATCATTCTGTTCCAAAAGACTGTCAGCTCTACTTATGAGAAAGCAAATTTAATTTCCAGATCTTTTCCCAGTAAATATCTCTTTAAATCATTAATATTCATGATTTAATTAAAATTAATCTGCAGGGAAACTCAGCCGAGCACAATTCAAGATCGAGCGACTTAAGCAAAGTAATTGAGTATCATGTTAAGGTGTAAAGTTGTGAAATGAATTTTTCGAAGCATGCTGCACTGCCTTTCTTGCAGAATTCCTAACCAGCTCCAGGATGCAGCCTTAATGATGGTTAAAGCTGTGAAGCAGAAGCTTGTGCTCTGTCCTTTATGGAGGCTGCTTATTGGCTGAACGTTTGGGCGTCTCAGGCCACAGGCGTTTGATTCCCACCCGGGGCGCTCCGCGTGAAAGGTGATTGCTCTCCTGGGGTTCGCACGGTTGCTGCAAGCTCATCTGCAGCCCCAGAACATGCATTGAATTAGCGACTCTGAACTTGAGCATGATGTGTGACTGTGAGTGTGTGCACTGCAACGGACTGGCATCTGGCTGGGGTTGGCCCCTGCCCTGTGCCCTCTGCCTCCTGGGATTTGTCCCAAGCTCACCGTGACCCCGTCCTGGATTAGGAGTACAGAAAAAGGATGGATGGATATTGTAAGAACTGCCCTGGTCAGGATGGCAAATGGAGTGGAGCATGTGATACGGGGAGGAATCGTAGGTTTATCGGGAATGAGGTTGTACAGGGCTTAGGAAGATACAGAGTCAACAGAGCTCAGAGGGGGAGCATTAACAGCCCGGGCTGGGATTTTACAGGGGTCGGGGGAAAAAGCACTCTGTATTGTTAGATGTGAAAAAGAGATGGATAGAGTCAACCTGTTCTTCCTCCGGCAGCTGCGCTCAAGCCTATAACACGTTGTGTTGTGAGGCAAGTCCAGGTTCACGTTATATGAGGCTGAATCCATACTGTAAAACGGTTTTATCAACAGCCAGGGATCTTTAACTTCCAAACAGGTCATCTTTCAATGGACACAAGGAGTATGTAACAAACACTCAAATTTTATTTGGGAGGGAGGGTCACATTATTAAGGCTATTAAAAATATCCAGGGATGGCGACTAACTGGCTGACCCTGTGCTTGGAGCCCAAGCTTCACTCTCACCTGTGTGTGTGTCTCTGTGTGTGTGTGCATCTTAAAGGAGAGTGAGATGGGATATACTGTATATGTGTGTGTGTATGTACCTGTGCTCATACTTCTGCAAATGGCGAATAAAGCATTATTTCACGATTTCATTTTATATTGCTTGTAGAACGTTACAGTATATTCCAGAGAAGAGGAATGATGTGCATTAAGGGCTTTTAAATATGCTGGGATTTGTTATGTCTTTTTCTAATTTTATCATTTTGAGGGAGTAGTCGGCCAACTCTCCTTACAACCTTCTAACAGGCCAAAGCTGTAAAAAGACAATTGAAAATGCTGGTGGTCATCTGTGGACAAGTAACTTAGGAGGAGATTTCATTAGGATGATTGGCCTACAGAGTGAAATGGGTGTCTTGACACGCAGCTCAGCATTCCGGTTGCACAAGCTGAGAAGTTGCTGCTTTTGTTGCAGTTTTAATGCCCCTCTTTAACAGGCATAAATCTTTCCGGAAGGTTCAATGACCGGCTTGAGGACGGCGTGATTAATGTGTAGTGCACATAGCTAATATCTAAATTGGCAGAGGTCTGTCCACTTAATTGTAAATGGGGCTTTTATGGAGGAACTGTATTTGGAAGGACAGACGTTGAAAAGGGCATTTGATTTACCCAGGGACATTAAGGATATAAAAAAAGATCCACGTGCAAACTGCTAACTACGTGTGTACTTGTGGCCTCATCATGCAGAATCTCTCCCTTTCGCAGAGACCTGAGAATTAGTGAGCTGTTCTGTGCAATGAACTGTAGGTCAAGGTGTGCTCTCACCATCGTCCCACTATGGACTCATGATTAACATTAGACGATCTTCACACGAATAGGACTCCCCTAGCTGTTTACGGTAAGAATTTCCCTTGGTGGGGTGTCAGAAGTGTGAGACACAGGAACGGCTGTCAAAACAGGGACACGGGTGCATATTTTATACGAAGGGTTATATATAGCGATATTTAACAGGGAGAACATTCCACATTACACTATAATTGAAATGTTTGAATCGCTCTTAATATTTGCTTACAATTTCTTCTTGTTCCCTGTGTTTTATCTTTATTCCTTTAGTTTTATCTGCCCCGCAGTTTTCTGAAGGACATGGGGGTTGGAGATGAAGGAATTTAAAATGATTATTATAATTGACTTTATTTGCCTGGGTGCTGCCAGACTGAATTATCAGCTTTCACTCTCAAATCGAGTTTAGCACTGCTGCTTGTGTCCCGGCCTGCTGCCAGCATGCTCACAGTAAATATATTTAAATCGCATCTAAGCTGCTTAAAATTTTCACGTTTCACTCATAGCTAGTTCATAGAAATGTGACACTATCCCAGCTACATGGTGTGCATAAAAATAAATATCAGGCAGCATTTATTTCTCACAGCGTGCTGAACAAATTCCACATGCTGAATAGGGCAACTGTCTAAGTTTCCTTCTGATGCTTCCTACTAAAAAATCTCTGCTCCATATGATGTAGGAATTAAGAATTCATCCTTTGCACTTGCCTTCGCTCGCTGAAGACATGCAGACTGCGCTCTTCCAGCTCTGCAGAACATGAGCGTTTGCATACTGGCTGTGATTGGGCACCTCACACAGTGCACCTTGCAGCCGGCTTTCATATGGACTTTCGCATTGATCTTGTTGCCCTTTTCTTCGTTATGGGCAGTTAGCAGCTTGTGCCCTAAGACGAACACATGCTGAAGAAAAATGCAGTTCGTAGAGATTGTCCCATTTCATTGTTACTTATAGGGTTCTATTTATCATAGTCAGAACCACAAACCAACAGCATTATCTGATTCACGTTGAGATGGTTTCTGCAGCCACTTTATATGACAGAGCTGTGTCTGCATCAATATCTCATTTGCAGCCCCATGAATCTAAAAGATCATGAGCGAACAGGAGGTTCAGTTCAGTCTGTGTCCTAATGCACATCTTTGAAGAAACCTAATATATTTCTGTACTAAAGAAATCAATAATATGGCAGGTTAATAATGGCCAGTTCAAACAGCTGGATTTTATTCCATCAATTGTGAGATTTTACAACTGTATGTGTGATCTGTACATAAAGCACGCATGCATGTAGGTGCCTGTAAAGTTGACCTACCTATCACAGTACAAAAGCATAAAAACGTTTGGCATAAACACTCATGCTATTACCTGAAGCTTACGTTTGTTAAAATATGTCTGTACGGGCCCATGGAAAGCCTTTCTCTAATTGCCTCTGCGGAACAATCAAAGAGAAGATAGACACGAAGGTTATAATTAAAAGCTCCCTTGATGGTGATTGATACATGTTAGGATAACGAAGTCAATAAGTTTAATGATAGCCATTTACAGTGCAGCACTCTGCAAGCCTTTTGTTTCCTGTGTGCAGCTGCTTTATGTTGCGGTTTTTCCGTTGTACCTTGAAGCAGGAGGTTCTTGAGGGTATTTTCCTTATTCAGCATTTAATCGAGTGGTCTGAGAGTCACATATACCAATGTCCTAGTTTCCTATATGTAGGTCCTCATATATGAACCTGTATAAAGACAAAAGGATAGAAAAAGATTCCAGTACTTGCACAGAAAACCAAACAGATGGAAATGGCAGAAGTGAAACTAGTGTGTTTATGAACATGTGGGCATGTATTGTGATGAATAACATTATTGATAACCACTGTCTGATAACAAAAAGTGCTGTCTGTGGAACTAAGAATGAAGAGATGGCATAGCAGGCTGAGTGGGCTCTTTTTGAGGTTAATATATAAAACCCTCGGGAAGGAGGAAACTGTGTGTCTGTGTGGGTGAAAACCTTTTTAGAACTCGTGTACATGCACCAGCAGGGCAAATCCGGAAACTTATGTCGTATTTTTACTCGGCCTCAACACCAAACTGTCAGTGCTTCATTCTTCCCCCTGTGGAATTTAATGCATAACTTGCTGAACTTGGTGGGGGGGGGGGGGGGGGGCTGTCCCGTGCCATGGCAGTACTGTAAGTCAGCCATTATCCACTTGCCCTGTCATCCCCGGTCCCGATCGGCCTCAGTGTGAGAGCCAGTGATGGCACTATGAGTCGCACGATGGCAGATCATGCACAACGAAGACGCGGCGAGGGGACACCTGGGGGAGCGGAAAGAACCTGAATGGGGCTGAATGACAGTGCCCTGGGGATGCATGATATTTATGGTAATATCCATCCATCCATCCATCCATCCATCCATCTTCTAGACTACTCATTGTGGTTCAGGGTCGTGAAGGGGACACAGAGGGGCATCAAAGTTCAAATTTTAAAGTAGAGTCGTACTCATACAATATACAGTGAACTGCTTGTTCTGGCAGATTCACTGACTGTGCTATTATTTAAAAAAGCAATATATTATATATTATAATAGGTACAATACATCTAAGTGTACAGCAGTGTAGGACACAAGGTTTAATGTAATGTGTATTTATTCTGCATGTCAGAACCCAAAATCCTAGATGCATATAACTTTACGCATTATAATAGCTGGGTATTACATATGGGTAATAAAGATTAATTATGGATTGGAGATAAAAAGAAGTCAGGATGCATAAGAATGCGTTTTTTTGTGGTTAGCCAAGGCGGTAAGGACCTTCAAGTCTGTCTGCCTGTCATTTTAGGAGCCCACTCAGTGCAGCGGTGTCCACATTTGAGATGGACCCAAGCGCCTTGGAGCATTCTTCTGGCTGTCACTCGTCTCAAAGATGGCCATGTTCACGTCTGCCGGGAAGCTTTATTTTCATTCTCCAGGGCCCTGCTGTTGTTCCAGTGGCCATGACAGCTGGGACTGGCAATAGGACGGGGACATGTGGAATGAAAAGTCAGATAAATGGATGCACAAGACTCACGGCCTTCTAAATGAGGCAATTGTGCAGTTGGGACCAAGTAACTGTAGTGATGTCTGGGGCAGCTGCAGTATAAAGTTCATGTGTAATGGAGAGTTTTTCTGCAGAGAGGCTTGTGGAAATTCACTGCATAACCAACTCAGTAGCAGTGAATAGCTGGTAACAGATAAATAAGGACGTGAAAACGTGGAATGATTTGAAAAAGTGGACTGTAAACAAGAATGTCACAACGTGACCAGAGAGTAGGTAAAATATTGCTACATAAGCAACCTAGCATACACAAATGTCAGTCTGTATGGAGTAAGCAATTGAGGACATTGTTATATATAACGAGATGGTTTGGAAATATTGCTACTTAATCAGACTGGTGTGCCTGTCATTCCTAGCAGCTACGGATGGCATTACAAATGCAGAACAATTGGGAAAGTGACCATATTAGCTAGAAAATGCTGAATGTTTACTAGTAATGAGAGACTGCACATGGGATGAATGCTCACTTTGAAATTCTGAATGATAATCTTAACTGACAGTTAACCCTTCACGGAAATGCCCATTAACTAATGGGGTGGCCTTACCTGAGCTTCTAGATCATGTTCATTATCACGAAAGATCATACTATGGAGTCCTGAGTTTCAGGACTTGTGTGATCCATTTAGCTCTGCTCGATAACCACCCAGAGATTATGATATTGACAAGAGCACAGATTTTTGTCCTCAGTAGGCACAGAACAATCTACCCTCCCTTTCTCATGAAACTCAATTGGATTCAGCACGTCACTAATATAAGTGTGTGTGTATGTGTGTGTATATATTGCTGCCTTGAATGCTAGCCTGGGATTATGGAGCCGTCTCAGATTCTCAGTCCAAAGTATGACATCCTGGGTGTGAGCATGAATATATGCATGTGTATATATGCATGTGTATATATATGTGTGTGTATATATGCATGTGTATATATGCATGTGTATATATGTGTGTGTATATATGCATGTGTATATATGTGTGTGTATATATATATATATACTTACAGTATACAAGTCTGCAACATGGTGCATGAGCAGAGGTGACTCAGCTTTCAGATAAATTTCATCTTGCTTACATATGTTTCAGTAGAAAAAAAACATCATTGTAGACGAATGAAATGTAGGTTTTATTTGCTATATATCTGATCCACAAACAAAAATTCCTCAGGGAGAATAATTTTGGGTTCCAAGTTTGCATTTAATGTTGGCATGTTGGTAATAATCCTACATTTTAGAAGTAAGTACAGATTAAAATCAATTAAACACGATAAACTACCGGAAATCATAGATGTGTTATGTCACAACTGCACATCTGATTCAGAATCATTATAAAGGTTACCTACCCATATCATTTTCCCGACGAACTGACAACAGTACGACGTAGTTTAAATATACTCTGAAGCATTTAACTTTAAATGGAAATTCTCTTTGCAATGCAGAATAATGCAGAATAAAAAAAACATAAAGAGATAAATATGCTGGAAAAAAATAAACCCCAACGCCTATGAAATGAATTTTTATTTCTCAAGCCTACTGAGAGAAGGTTCTGTGATGATGCAACATCTCCAGTAGTGACTCTCAGCTCTGTCAGGGCTCTGCTAAGCCGCAGGCATCTGACTTCTCCTAGGCCCTGGTGCGGCTCACCGGCAAGGCAGCCTGACAGCCTGCAATGTGTTCTGCAGTGACCATGGGGGGGGGTTAGAGTGGCACTTTTATTTCCTTTTGATATAATGGGCAGACTCAAGCCAATCAATACAGTGGGCAGCAGGCAGTAGCGCTGCTGTAGAGAAAAGGACAAGGGCCACTATAAAACAGAGAGATAAAGGAGGGAATTAATAAATTAAGTAATTAAATATCATCCGAAACTACACTGAATTATGATAAGGAACACACATTTATTCGCTTTAGCTTCCTCCATAGACGATAGTGAGTCCGGCCATAAATATCATTGGTCAAATCTCTGAACAGCAGGGGGCATGCTGGTTGAGGACCGAGGTCTGAAACCCGCAAGTTTATTTCACGGGAGGGGGACCTGCCGATTTGTATTTAAGCAAAGTGCGTGAAGTAAACTGCTCTATTGAATTACCCTGATGTTCCAATTGCTGCAAATTTGTTTTGGATAAAATATTAACAATTGTCTGTGGACGAGAGGAATGATTTAAGCCAGCGAAAACCCAGTAGGCTGCGATACGTGCCTTTTGTCATTTGGCAATTAGATTATTTTTTGAGTTGTCTCCTTCATTTTTTGTTTTGGTTAATGCTTAATGCCTCTTCAAGCCTACAATGCCTCTGAGAGCCTACAAAGTGCTTGGTTACACTGTCTGCCTTTTGGGAGACAAGCATGGAGCAGTGCTGATGTTTATACTCTAATTAATAGGATTCTGCACCCAGAGGGCAGACACCCCATAACCTTATTTTGGACGGCGTGCTGAGGTCAGAGTTCCCGAGACAGACCGCTAGCTGCATTAGTGCTGCACTCCGCAGAGACACGTCTCCAGTTTTCCCCTCCAGGATATTTAGTTTCCCCGTTGTGCTGCGTTTTCCTTTCCATGGATTTAAATATGGGCTCTTGCACCTTTGTCAATTAACTGGAAGAAATAAGCAGTGTTTCGGAAAATCTTGTCGAGATGATTCTCTTCTGAGGTGAAAAACAAGCACTCTGACACTGAATGATTCTGTATTAGCAGGGCGTGACGGAGCAGGATGCAGGGCTCTCGCCGTTGGCCCGCATTATGGCCTGATCGAAGCGATCCGTTTTGTTTTACTTCCCTGGTGAAGTGCAGCGAGGAGAATGAATATTAGATAAACCAGCCTACCTGTCGATTCCCACTTGTCAAATCTAATGTGCTAAGGACATGCTGTTCGAAGCAGCAGCTCTGTAGGCCTTACAGGGGGTAAAACAAGGTTGTTTGTAACCTTGTTTTACTCCAAAAACTGATGGCCAGTCATGTATTGTGGTGAAACCGCGGCTCTCGAAGACCGAGAGTCTGAGTCCCAGGTGGGACACTGCAGTGGTGTCCTTGCGAAAGGTCCTCCATCAGTTCTGCAAGTGAGACTGTGAGGGTGGCAGCTTATAGACATTCATAACAATGATGTAAATGCTCTTAAGGAAAGAGGCCAGAGCCTAACCCAATTTTTACTTGCGAAATAGACACTTTCCATACAGAGTTTCCAGGTCTCTTTGGTGATAAAAAAAAGCTAACAGGATAATGTAATACTGCTCAAAATAATTTCAGCATGGCTAGTGTGTCAAAGTGTACAGAAATTCAGGCACTTGGAGTAAATTACACAATTCTTGTTTTCCAAAAGCAGATGAATTAGAAGCATGCTATTCGACTTGTTACTGTCGAATGTCGCTGTGTTGTCTCTCAAAAGATGCAATGAAGTTTTGTGCTCAGTTAAAAAAAATAGTAAATTTTTCGTTAAATTATATTTCCATCCATCCATTTTATTCCGCTTATCCGAAATTATATTTCTATGTGGAATATTTATCCTAGACATAAAACATGGTTAAGATAGCAACCACAGTATAATCATGAAGAATGTCCAAACAAAGAAGTGCGCTGCATTTAACTTTTGAACAGGAGGTTTCAGGTTACATCCTCAGCAAGGTGGAGATCGAAGTACCTTAAATAATTTCCTGTACAAACCGAAAAAGGATGAGTGCACCATGATAACAGCATCTGCTAATTAAATACATAATTTAGCAATTCAACATTTTCATTCCTTTTAATTATTACTTGAATTTGTTCTGCTTAGCAATTTAGGGAATATGGGGGCTTTGAAAAGGTTTTCTTAATTAGTTAATGTTTTGAGAGGTTTTCTACTGAACAATGTGTAGTCTTTCTGTTCCATTCAGCTTTTATTTTCCAATAACATTCCCGTTGTCTGAAGGGTGACAATTATGGGATATTTTAAGAGCGTAATTGTATCTTTTTTGATCGGTTAAAGTTTTCTGTGTGTTAATATTACACACTTGAATCCATAGTTTGGTTAACAGGATAGGGGATATTGATGGTCTATAATGAAGGACCATCAGAGCAGTGACTGGAGCAGTGACTGGGAACGATGGTTCAGCCTGACAGAGTGTCAGCATTGCCTGAATGTGTCTCCTGGGGTTTTACATATCTGTGTGTACTTTGCAGATTCTAGAGACTTGTTGACTTGTGAATTCAGTTACAAAGGTAAACAACATCTTCCCAAGTATGGAGTTTGACCAGGATTATGTCAGTCCTTGGTAGCTTTGCATTATTCAGGATGATCAGTTGTGCATTTATTCTCCACAATTCTCTTTCTACCAGAGCTAAGAATAAAGTGAGAATCTTTTTTCGGTCCTTTTTATGCCTGTGTGTAAATCCGTTGTCCAAATCGGAGCAAAAGTCTTTATGGATAGCAAGATATATGCAGTATTCAGCATTATTAAGCTTGAGACCAGCAGATTGTGTGATTTGGCCATATGTACCCTCAGGCCAATAGGCACAGTCACTTAGCAACCTTCTGCCATGTCCACACGGTGGAGTCTAAGCAGCCCTCAGCCACAAAGACCCCCAGCCTCACTGCATGGCAGGAACAGTAGGGCTGGGGTATGGTGAGCACGGCATGTTGTGAGTTGGGACGCAGGTTCAGTGGTTCGTAATGGTGACTGAGGCGATGTGGAAGTTTTGTGCCACAGACGGGCCTTTTCTCTCTGAAGTACTTATGAAAAATATATGATGCTTGTTTTGCTCCGCAGTAGAAAAGCCATCCGTTTGTTGCCTTAATTGAGTGATATTTTGGCTCTGCTGACCCTTGAAGAGCCGGCAGTCTGTGACCACTATTGGCTGGGATATCAGTCACATTATCACCATTCATCCCGGTGCAGCAGCATAAACCTGCTACCGCCTGTCGCCGTTTCCAGAAACATATTGAATTTCAGGCCTGAAACTGAATTACAGACAGGACATAAAAGCCAATCAGCTCCTGATGATATCTCAGTTGTAGCTGTGTTTATCACATTTTTTGCCCAGGTTACCTGAATTTGAGCTCACAGGCATCTGTTAAAACAAACAAACAAATAAAGCCCAGATATGTAGAGAAATATCACACAGCAGGCCAAATGAAAGCCTGATACAGGAAAGATAGGGTTACAGTGTTTCTCTACTGCTTCGGCACATTTCATGAAGCATCTTTCTCCTGACTATAAGGGCACATCTGAAAACAGTTTATGCATATAGTACAACACTATAGTAAAGCTGCAAAACAATTAAGTTTTGTTTCAAAAGCAAATAATTCTATTAATGAATTTGTCGGTGCCACTAAAATGAAAAGTACATTTAACATCATTTTACTGTAACCTTGAGAGTCAAAATGTTATATTGTCAAAATGTCAGTGTTTGCCTGCTCCTGAGCTCCAAAATTCTGAACGATAATCATTCTCATTGTCACTGACTGATCATTCTTCTTTCAAAAACTGATACTTAGTCACGTGAGAGACATTATAAGGCTCTACATTAGAGTTTGTAAAGTTCACTGGCAAGAGAATGCAGTCGCATGCACATGTAACGTAAGATCTCAGGACACAATAGCCAACAAAACAGTCTCACAGCACTGCATAACACCAAAACAGCAAAATGGCAAGACTAGAAAAACAAAGTTGCAAAAATACAATAACATTGTATTACTGCATTTCATGGAATATATTCTTCAATTATTCTGGAAGTTTGGTGAACTGTTATGTATGTGGTGGCTAACACGATGATACTCTGCATATATAGTGAAAAATTATTACCCTGGGAAAGTACATAATTCATTTTGAGCAATAAGACCTAAGCAACTAACAATTATGCCAAATGATGACAATTGTACAAAACCATTTGCATTCCTGTTCTAAAACAGTTGGTAACACTGTTTTGGGGGCACAAATAATGTAGTATTATGCTACATTATGGGAGTTTTTCCTTGCCACTGTTGCCTCCGGCTTGCTCACTGTGAGCATTGGGCGGGGATCATGTAAAGGGCTTTGAGACAATGTAATGTTGTGAAAAACTCTGTTATATACTGATCTCATGTTAATCTATGATTCATGAATTCATGTTACTAGCAGTTACTATATATGTTACTGTATCTGTTAATTCTGTAAACCTTTGTTAACTACTGAAGAAAAAACTAAGGAACTACTGAAGGAACAAGTCATGAACAACACAAGTGAAATACTGATCTCATGTTTGTTTATCAATAATGAATCATGGTACATCTCTTGTCTCAAGTTACTACTATATCTGATCATGATCTGTACTTCAGTAGTAACTGAGTTACTACTGTGTATTTGTGTCCTGTGAAGTGAAGTGTTACCAAACAGTTTAACTTTGTGTGAAACAGTGAGAAATGACGTTCTGTTATGCACAGCATGGCATGAGAGGATTACACTCATTCTTTTGAAAATGTTAATTGTCATTTAAGAAATGTGCCAAAGCGATTGAGAAAAACTGCATTGACTAGCATTCTGCAGTTACTTCTGCTCAGTTCTGCTCAGCCTGGTGTAGAACCCCCCCCCACCCCATCCACCGGCTGTATGCGGACAAGACGCAGAGCTTTGAAAGAGGAGGAGCAGAAGGGTGACTCAGGGGGGAGAACTGTTACATTACACCCCCAGGACTGGGGTTTAATTCCCGTTCCCACTCCGTGTGTGGAGTCCCTATGCTCTTCCTATGTCACACCGGTATCCTTCTGCAGTCCAAAAACAAGCGATTAGGCTGATTAACATCTCCAGATTGCCTGTAGTGTCTGAGTGTGTGTGTCTCTCTGTGCCCTGCGATGGACTGGCATCTTGTTCAAGCTGCACCCCTGATGGTGCCCGTCACTGCCTGGGATAGACTCCGCCCCCACCTCACGATCCTGTCCCTAGGAAAGTGGTTAAAAGATGAATGAATGGTCAAAGGGAGGAATGTAAGGGAAAGTGAAGAAGGATATTAAGATAAAAGAAAGGAGAACAGATAGATTTTGCCTGCTGCCCTTATACAGCTGTTACTTTGTACGCACCCTCTTGCTCTTTTATTGCGGGTGGTTGTTTGTTGCATTAGGGTGGGAGGGGGCCTCTGAATATTTAGGCATTTGTTTCAGCTTAGGTTTGGTAATCCGACATCTGAGCTTCCAGTCGCCCCCTGGAAATAGCTGGATGTCTTGCTGAGTTATTCAGCTGCCGTACACATATAGGAGGAAAAAAACAATTAGATGAAATGCAGACCGCATTTGTTTCCGATACAACCAAGAATGTGAAGAGCAGATGTTCACAAGCATTGGTTTATTAAGTTTAAAGCAGTTCCCTTTGTAGTAATATATGAGACACAGCTTTCGAATAGTTCAATGGAATCATATTCGAAAGGGTGGAGTTTTATTTCAGAAAAGCTTTTAGAAAACAGTCAAAAAAATTTAAGGAACTTTTAAGAGGTCTATAGCTAATTTGTTTATCACTATTGGATTGTATTCTGTCTATCGTATCATTTTTAAGTTAGCAGCTTAAGAATAGCTCTTTTTGCAGTCATTTATTCTGGAGTCACGTGGCTCTTGATGCACTGCAGCCCTTCTGTGGCAAATACGGCAGATATCGAACAAAAGCCCCCCACACCACAGGAATGGTTCCTGTCTGAGTCCGCGCCATCCAGTGCCCCAGCATCCCTGCCAAACACAAAAGCTTCAGGAACGATTTACCTTTATCAGGGGGCCAACATAATGTGGCTGCTGCTGCAATGTTTGTCCTTTCTCAATATCAATATTACAACAGGCATCCTTGATGAGAGCGGAAAAAAGGAGGTGAGGAGCTGGAGAGGACAAGGGTGAGATACAGAAGGGTGAGATACAGCCCTCTGAACTGAATATCACACCTCTTCAGCAGGTCGTCACGCTTGTAGGTTTCTACCTCCGAATGTCAGTGAAGGTGTTCCTCTCTGCACAGGCTTCTCCATGTGATAATTCATAGGCTTCATCCCCAAGGGTGTCGCATTGTCTTCTCATTAAGAATCTCCTAGTACCCAGTTATCAATGGATTGGAGAGTAAGATCATAAGCAGTGGGCTTCCCTTCATCCAGACTAATCCGCTCTGACTTTCTCATTTCCTGCCGCAGAAAATCAATGTCCCTAACTTGAGACTTTGTGTCCCCCCCCCCCCCATTAAACCTAGTCATCACAGAGCAGGGTGACATCCGGGAGGTGGGTGTATTAGGAGCAGAGGTCTGCCAGAAGCATCACCAAAGCCATTCATCCAACTTGCAAAGCTACTGGGTCATGGTGAGCCTGGACAACAGCCCAGGAAACACACGGCACGAGGCAGGGTGACAGCATGACGGTTCACCATGGCGCTCCACCAACACACACACACACACACACATGTAGGGTAAACATATCCTTATGGGGACCGCTCATTCATTTCAATGGGAAAAATGCTAATGCTAACTATGACAATCTTAACCCCTACCCTGCCCTAACCATAACCATAAGTAACCTAACAAAATACAAGAGTTTTTGCATTTTTAGTTTTTTCATAGCAGTCACCGATTTTTATAAAATAGAGTTTTATAAAAAAAATTGATATTTATCACGTTATGGGGACATTATGTCCCCATAAGGATAGGTAAACCCGCTCACACACACACACACACACGCACACATGCACGCATACACACAGACACACACCCGCATGCACACATACACACACACAGACGCACACGCATGCACACATACACCCACAAATGCGCAGCACGCACACACACGCATGTACACTCACATGCACGCACACATGCACACACAAACACGTGCAAACACACACACACACACGCACACATGCATGCACACGTACAGACACACACACAGACGCACATACACGCACGTGCTTGGAGATGCTAAATTATCTAACTGGCAGTCTTGTCAGTTAGAGGAAACCTGAGTACCTGGAGGGACCCCACAAGGGCTCAACTTGAGTATGCCGACCCACTTCAGCATCATGAAAGCATCATGTGTAATGCGCTATTGTGAAAAATCAGGCAAAGATGAGTGGCCAAATTTGCATATATGATAGGGTGACATTGATCTCGTGTTCTGAGCGTGGTCACCCTGTGTCCATGGGGACACCTGTGTGTGTTAATACCAAAATCGAGAGGATGGAGTGGGTCTGTCCCTCGACGGGTCCTGAGGAGAGTCGCGAGAGGGGAGAAAAGGGCCCCCTCCCTCGGCACTGGTTATTCCTGGTTTGACCCTCAGAATGAGTCGGGGGTAGCGGCCCCCACGGGATCCACGTATCTACTACTTAGCGCGCCCGCCCTGGCAGGGAATAGACGCCTCCATATGGCACAGTAGGACCCTTCAGAGCGCGGGAGCTGTTCATTAGCATTCTGCGTGCCATGGGAAATTAGCAGCCCTCACACTTGTTTAAGCTTAATAAAAATCATTTTAGAGAAAGCGCCGGGATGAGGTTGCCATCTGTCACCTGCTAATGCCACTTTCCAATGTGCGAAAGCCGTAAGGAGAGGGGAGCGCGGCTCGCTCTGCCTCCCTCTCACGCCGTCCCCCCAGGCTCAGCGGTTGTGTTCATATTAAGTGGAGGAAAATCAGCTTTATGGCCGAATTTGCCATTGACACACATGCTCCTGATTGATTTTCACATCAACTTTTAGCTGCGCTGTGAAGATTAAGGATGAAAGCCTGTAATCATTGCTCATTAACAGTGGGTTTGCCTACTTACCCTGCTGCACATGGACCGTAGGTTTATAAAACAGTAACTGTTGACTGTGAAATGAACAAAGATGCTTCTTTAAAATGGAGCTTTGCAGAGTGCTGGTTAATGTAATGTATCTATAATGCTTCGGTCACCAACCTTTTTTACAGTGTGAGCTACTTTTACAAGGAAAATAGTCTGGGGAGCTGTTACGATGCTACATTTTGCTGACTGACTTTTCTAAAGTTTTTCTTGTGTTTGTTTTGTTCACATCTCTTGTCTCACATCTGTTCATACTTGTTCTTGCAAAGTGTACTTTTGGTAGGGGACTTCAGGCTTCGTAAATTCCACAGTCCCTTTAAATTTTTTCTGTGGTGTGGCTTGCTAAATTTAACTTTAATAGTTTGGGCATTAATGGTTTAATGGTAGTGTCTAGTTTGCTCTCTGTTGCCTATAAATGATGGAGGTTCAGTGGTTGGCACCAGGGGCTGAGCTAGAAATTGTAACAGACAAAATGTCACCTTGAGCTGGCTGCACAATTTTACAAATAATCTTACATATTTAAGCCCCCTGTAAAGTGCTGGGCCCCCTGGCTCTGCCAGGGTATCCATGCCCCTCTGATGCCCCTGGTTAGTGCTGTCTGGCTCACTCTTCCAGGGCTATATGTTCGATCTCCTCCACTGTGTGTGTGGCATTTGCACAGGTCTCCACTGCAACTTCTTCTTTCCTCTTCCAGTCCAAAAACAGGAGGCCAGATGAACTGGTTTGTCTCCATTACTCATAGTGTATGATCATGGCTGTGAGTATGCAGCCTTCGATGCATCGCAGCTCAGGCAGGGTTTCTCCTGGCCTGATTCCTCTGAGAGGTTTCAGGCTCTCTGTTTCCTGTGAGAGGTTTCATACTCTCTGTTTCCCGTGAGAGGTTTCATACTCTCTGTTTCCTATGAGAGGTTTCAGGCTCTCTGTTTCCTGTGAGAGGTTTCAGGCTTGCTCTTTCTTGTAAGAGGTTTCAGGCTCTCCATTTCCTGTGAGAGGTTTCAGGCTCTCTCTTTCCTCTAAGAGGTTTCAGGCTTGCTGCACTCATCATATGGGAGATGAAGGGATGACTGTCAACCCCATATACATGATGCTGTTTAAAACCATCCACGGAGTCAAGGTTGAAAAATCACATTATGATTATTCCTTTTCCGATCTCACTCATTTTTCCAGAATGTTCTTTAATGGCTCTGACTATGGACTAGTTTCACTTTTATGGCATGATATTGCTGACAAAAATTATGATGTAAAGTACAATAAGACTGGAGAATGAAAAGGAACTGATGGATTTTATGTCTTAGAGTATAAGGTGTCGACATCTGCTAGAGGTCTATTCTGCATTTAATTATCACTGTCTTATCAGGAAAAATCCATGGCAGTGTGTGCTATACATTTGCAGAAAAAAAAAAAAACACTTTTCGCTATTTTGCAATGACTAAGATCAGTTAATATAACAAATACAAATATAATGTTATACTTGTTTTGAATTTATTTTGTAATATGTGGTGGTTTATTATGCCATGAAAGGTGTATCCAAGCTTGGGCAGCAGAATGTAATGCACTGTCCATTGAGTTTTGCTGGCTGATTTCTCTTCCTGCTCTAACAGAGGGTGGTGTGATTGCTCTAACGGAAACAAAATCTCCACAAACAATGCCCAACCCATGCCTTCTGGCTTCTCCTAATACCATTTTAGCCGTTTTGGCTCTGATGGGTTTACTGTGGCACTTTGCTCACAGATCATTACAAAATCAAAGAGCCCTTTTAAGACAGACTCCCTCATTAATTTAATGAGATGTGCATTTTTCTAAGTAAGAAAATCTTAGATCTTAAAAAGGACATTGAGGCGCCTGAATAAACTATTTTGTTTTACGATTATTATGGTCAAAATTAAGGGGAAAACTTTATACTGTAATTGGAATTAAAAAGAAAATTAATCTCTTCCTCTAGGAAAATAGAGTTTAAAGAGAAAGGGAAAAAACCTGCATATATAAATTAAGCATACATAAGCAGAAGAGAATCTAAATTGCCATGGTTAGTGTTCATAGTTAAGTTTTAACCAAGAGCATTATGCTAAAATCATGTGATTAATAAATGGCAATCCAACTGAAGGTATGACTGTACATCTGTCAGTAGCAATGTAAATGGCCACGTGACAGGCATGAAGATGCACCCAGGCAGGCAATGCAGGCAAATACACAGAAACATTTAATTTACTTGGTGAACACATTCTTACACATATTGGATAATGCATTCAAGCAACCTGAGAGACAAACGCGCACACATGCATTAGTGACACATGCCTGGTGTGTTCTGGATGCCGGAAATGGGTTGGTACATCACGTAAGGGCCATGCATATTAATATTGATACCAGTCACCCTGAAACAGCTGGAAGCGTGTGTGCAGGGAGTGCGGGATTAGTGATCGCTCGGTTTCCGCAGAAAAAACGCGACGGCCCCCACCCAGTCCAATAAAGCAGCCACATCGCTTAGGCCAAGTGTTAGGCTATAAGGTAGCAGGCAATGACAATAAAGATGAAACGGTCTGTTCACTGGTGCTTTCTTTAAACACTTTGTGGGGGGGGGGGGGGGGCGTGGATGTCGTGGAAGAGGGATGAGGTCATGGCACAAGCCTCTCTACTGTAACTAACTGTCTTAGAATTTGACGCAAGCGTGTGCTAAAGGAGAGAGAGAGTCTGGAAGCAGCAGACTGCCTCTTGTGGCTTTATGTCTGGCTCTGAATTAGAGAGCAAAGCAGCTGGTTTTACACGACGCTCCGTTCACCTGCCCCATCCTGGGGGGGCCTCTATATCCCCAACCTTTCATTCTTTGGTTCCTGTGTCCAATGGACCAATGGTTCCTGTGTCCAATGGACCAAGGATTCTCCTGGCTTTTCCTGTGATGGCCCATAATACTCCTTGAATGACAGAAACTTTACACGTTTGCAAATACGTATCCATCCATCCATCCATACATCCATCTTTCAATTGCTTATTCTGCTTATTCCGATCAGGATCACATGTATTTTCATATACTGTGCAATATAAATAAATGCAAACTGCACAGGTTTATACATGATTACACTGAAACAGCTGAAGATAAAATGAATTAAAGGAATCATATCATAAATAATCTGTGAATATTTATGGAATAAATAAAAATGCTGAAATGCACTGATTACGAGTCAGGTTGCCAGAATAAGTCAGAGGGAACAGCTCTGCTTGTAGACAGCTCTACTTAAACCAAAGAGAGGAAAATAATTAAAACACTTAAAAAAAAAATGAGAAACGCGCCAACCATGTGTGAAAGCACGTCTCAGCATGATCACAAAGTCGACCTCTGCCCCCAATTTATAAAGACAGTGAATCAGGGCAGGGAACGGGATGAGGGGGCGTGGAGATTATTGTGGCTGGATGACCGGCTCTCTCGCCTGAGCCGCGCGCGTTTGGTACCGCGGCCCTCGTTACGAGCTCTACACGGGAAGACGTGTGGGCTGAAGCGGCCAGTCGACTCCCACATAGCGGCACCATTTAGCATTAAGTGCCACTTATTCAAATTGCGGAACGGTTTGTGTTTAAACATATGTTTCGTAACACAGCGGGGATGGCAATTGGAAAGCAGAAATCTCACTGTCTTCTCCTCTGCTTTTTGTGGCGGCAATGTTAGCGATGCTGATCCCCTCCATCTCCACTGGTGCCACTGGACAACACTTCCTGAGCTTCCCCTCTGTCTGGTCGCTGTCGATTCTGTCCAGCTAACCTCTCGACACCCAGCATCATAAATATATTTCTCGCCTATGGTTCTCACGGAGACCTCCTTGCCACCGGGAGAGGCTCATGCTGTCCCTCCAGGCACAGTTAGACCCCCCTCCTTCAGCCCCCCTTTCCTCCTCTACGGCCAGCGTGTCTCTCACACCCCAGGCTGAAGCGGCACAGACCAATGGATAGTATAGGCAGACTGAGCACAGTGTATGCTGCCTGGTCCGGGCCTGCAGCAATACATCCTGTACATGCATATCTGTGATTCTATCATGCTGAAACAGCAGTCTGGCAATGACCCTCCCAGGTAATGCCTGAAGGGTAAAAGTTGTGAGTGAGATTTCTGGCCTGGCCGAGAGTTTGAGGTCACAGGCAACTTACAGATGTTACTGCAGTGCTCATAATTTATGACCGTATTACCTAAGGAAATGCTTATTATCCAACAACAATCCATATCTCCTGAATCATGTGAGCAAGTTAGTTAGCACCCTGTGTTACTGAAATGTTTTAATATAAAGGAATAGACTAAATGTGTTTTCTGCTACTCTGGGTGGGGGGTGGGTGTCTCAGCAAAATCTCACCTAGGGCACCAGAACACCCAGGGCTGGCCCTCATTATTAATTTGGTATACGACAGCTAACTAGTTCACAGATCAGTTGCATCCGGCGAAACTCGCTCCATTTTTAAGATTACCATGCATCCAGAACAACACCACACACAATATATACTATCAAAAATCATGGTCCACTTTTATACAAAGGCTTGTAACTGGAATAGAAAGGCTTTATATATTCTGCTACACACTCCGACATCAAAGCAGTCAAAGGGAATGAGGCTACACTGAAAGAGGATGATGGAAGTAATGCTGGACCAGATCTGTACATCGATGATTACAAGCCTGTCTGTCTGCTGCCACGACGACACAGTCCAGCATTACCGGAACTACCATGAGCATTACCACTTCAGAGGTCTCATGGGGTCTGGCATGTAGCCAGGGGTCTGGGTCTGGATCTGTAATATCATTCGCCCATAGCGGCTTGTCCGCTGTAGGGTCACAGCTAGCCTGAAATCCCAGGAACCACAGGGAAGAGGAAATCCGGAATGGGAATCAGGTGCGGGCACTCAAAGATGCGCAGAGACAGCAGTATGCCTGTGTTTTGATTGGGAAGAAACTAGATTTAACATTCACAGAGCCAGGGAATTATTATTATTATTATTATTATTATTCACCGATCCCAAGATTCTTCTTCTGAACCTTAATAATTAAGCCTTGAAACCCAAAAGAAGAACATTTAGACTAGTCTGGTACTTGCTGAAGGAAAATGTGTATTTGTTAATGTACTGTGCCAGTTAATGGGCTGTCTCATGCTAATAGATGAGAAATACCTTGAATTAGCTGTAACATACTTTAGCTGTAATTAGCTTCTCCATTATATGAGAGCCTTTATGCTGTGGGTAGCTTTACCCGATCAGACTGCTTTGTACTTAGAGTCATTCAGTATTTCCTGTGGTTTAAATACAGTTGACGCAGCACCACTGAAAGTATTGACAAACCTGACATTAGAGCATTTGTTCAAAGCCTATGGACATTATGTGTTCAATAATTTATTTTGCTTCACAGGTTCCATGTTGGAATTTTCCCTGCTTTGATTTTATTAGTAAAAGCTCTGTCCTTATCCCAGAGGTTCAATGATGCTGTATTATTGTCTTTTTCAAAAACTACAATCCCGTGGCCCCTGGAGCTGAGACACGTTTTGGCTGGTCCAGGAGGAAGAGGTGCCTGAAGAAATTGCTTCGCTGGGCACCACACAGATTATGGAGAGTGTAATCACTTTCACAAAGCAGAAGATTGAGAGATGAAGCCTCTGGTGTTGGAATATCACATTACTGAGAATTAATGTCTTTGTGAAAGGCACCCATTCTGTTTTTTTCTCTTTTTTTGGTGATGCTATTATATGCATCTGTTTCTCTCTGTCTCACTTGTATAATTCAATCTTTTAACATTTGCAGCACAATAGATTGAGACCTTATCTTCTTGCACTATTTTTGTTCAGTTCAGTGTTAGGTGATGACTAGTTTGCATGAGAGTTGCATCATGGACCCATTGTGACTTGGAAAAGATACCTCTGTGTGTGTTTGTGAAGGTGGTAGTGGGGCGGAGCGAGCGGGGGGGGGGGGTTGCAGATGAGGGGTTCATTTCTGTTGATGTGTGTCCTTATTTGCAAAAAAATAAATAGCTTTTATTTACTAGCCAGTTAGTGAAAGTCAGTGAAGCGTATCGAGCTTCTCACACACTCAATAAAACAAAAGGAGACAAATTTTATTACTGGAAATAGCATTGTTTTCACACCAAAGTGATACAATGCACTCTGACAGAAGCTGTTTGTATCTAATACTGGAAAAAAAATACATCTTCTGGTTCAATCCTACCACAAATTTTCATATAACTGACTCCTTTGCCCTGGGTTTTTAGTTTTGGGAAAAAAAAATAGTTCCATACTGAAATATTAATTCATCCTTCTGAATCTAAATCCAGTTTTCTAATCTGCTGCTCATAAAAATTTCATTGTGAGACATTTGCTTTATTTGAATACGACCTACAGCATAGTTACATAGCATGACAAGGGTTTTAGATTTATGCAGCATTAGAGAGTCAGGTCCCACAAGGCCAGCTCCCCAGATTATCCAAGCAAACATACCACTCTCTTGCCATAAATGTGTGAATCTGCGTCTCTTAGAGGACTGGATGCCTTCCAGAACGAATACCATGGCAATCACATAAAGAATGCTGACATCAAGCGAGGCTAATAATACTGTTTTGTTCTAGTAAAAATAACTAGAGACTGACTTGACATATGTCAAGCAAAACATAAGGTCAGAGCTGTCATACGAACTTTGAACTTTGATTTTTTTTCGCCCGTCAATAATGTCTGTTTGCAATACTCCCAATGCATTCTGGGAAGTCAGGCATTTTTTTCGTTCTTTGTAGTGAAAAAAAAGTCCTTTTCAAATTAAGTTATTCTTCTACGGTCAGGGGCAATGCAACTACAAAAAAAAAAAAGAATCCTGGCAGCAGTACGACTTTCCGTAAGAACAGGATATGTGGCTGTCAGTGGGCTGGCATTTGACAGATTATAGTGCTACTGCCAGGTGGTTTTGGCCCTTGGATGCCACACTTGTGATCTCAGCACAAGGAACTGACTCATCACAAGTCAAAAGAGGAAGAGGCAGAGATCATGGGTTCTGGGCACGCAGAGCATATGGGATCCTTTGAAACAGCCCTTGCTGTCGGTGACCAGGCTTGACTTTCCTCAGCCCTTTTCCCAAATACCCATTTGTTTGAAAATAGATCTTGAGCCAACACGTCCTGCAGGCAATTCCTGCTCTGAAGAAGGTCCCATTTCCTGTTAGTCTGCCGCCTCACTGTGGTGCGGCGCAGGCAGAGACGTATGTCATTGCTCTGTTATGATTCGTGGGCCTGCCCCCCACCCCCACACTCCCTGGTGGCACTTGGGTATATGTGTCCTTTTCAAAGTGCGGAAGGAGATCATTTGCAGAAATGAGGAGAGCAAGCGAGCTATTGTCTACAGGAGAAGAGGCTGCCAGCTACAGTCCCTCACAGGTCATCAATGTACAGTTAGAACATTAATAAGGAAAACAAAGGTACAGGCACAGAAAATAGACCGAGCATCACAGTCTGGACAGGTTTGATAGGGTTAGAAAAAAAGAAACCTGACCATTCTTGACGACAGTTTACACCTTCCTTTTAGCAAGCAAGCCCACTCATTCTTTTCCAGTAAAAGGGGGGGGGGGGGGGGGGGGGGTTGGGCAGCCAATTGACCTTGGACCCCCAGAGTTTCCTATTCACTGTTGTCATCTGCATTCTTTCTTTCTTTCTTTCTTTCTTTCTCCTCCCTTTCCCTTTTTTTGTTTTATTCGGTCTTACTGATGTTGACATATCTCATGTGTCGTGTCACAACACACCCATGCGATGCGCCTGTTGCAATTCATATCAATGAATTCAACGGAATTGAATATATATCCAGCTAGATAAGGTGCAGGTGCGCTGAATTATTGCAATGGTCCCCTTCTCTTCTCTGAATGACAAAATGCAGAGGGAGCAGCTTTACATCATAACTGGACTTTATAATGGTACGAGGCGTGTCCTTTGCTACTTAAGCACAGTAAGTTTAATAAAACTTCAATAGTGTTTATTTGGCTGCCAGATGTTTCAAGTTCATGTGCTCGTTTGCCGGCTTACGACAGGCTTTCAGAGAGGAATCGTGCATATACTGTACGCAGGAACACATGCAGCGTGTGGTCAGGATGCAGAAGCATCTCTCTGCGTGTGCACAGGCCATCGCTGTTTATCTACCCTAACAATGCAGGCCTCCTTCGCAGGCTGTGTGGTGAGTTGCTGAAGATAATATAGTGCCACTGTTTTGCGTGAGTGGGCATGCTGATATATGACAGAAACATGGGCTTTGAGTGCGTCATAGATTAGAGGCTGGATGTTTACAATCTGAGTCTGGCTTTGAATGCAACCGATGCAGCCATCAGCCTCGAAACAGAGCTACCTCTGCCAGGCCTGGGTGCGCGAGGGGGCTTCGCTCTATCTTAATGTGTGGTATTTGTTTCTCGGGGGCGCTGGGTTTGTCTGCCATGTGTGTGGTTGGCATGCTGCTGGGTACCTTCTCCACTGGGGGAGGAGAGAGCTTCAGGTTTTCCCAGTGTTTCACAAGAATTTCACGTTTTTTTCCCCCCCCCAGTGGAACAGCTTGGAGTGCTGCGTCACATCAGCCTAAACTGTGGCAGCAATGGTGGCGGGGAACGGCGGCTCTGGGTTGGATGGGAAACAGGCGCATGAGGCAGGGTTGGGAAGAAGGTCAGGGGGCGGGAGCGCAGATGACTCAGACATCAGGGTCTCTGCACCAGCTGAATGAGCATATTTGTCACCTGTCTACCTGCTGGTTCCAGAAGATCCCGGCCCCTGCCAGCCTTACAGAGGAGTTCTTTGGTGCTGGAACTTGAGGGAATACACTGGATTCTGGCGGAAACTCACATGTCTTTTTAATGAATGAATCAATTTGGATTTGATCATTAGATTTACATATATTAAATAAAAATAAGTCCATTTTGTCTTGATTTAAGACCCGCCTGTCCCCAGACAGTAGTGCCATTCCTCCAGAGGGAACCAGAAAGTGTAGCAGAGTAGTGTGGAGGTGAGAATGAGTCTGCCGGCGCGACTGTCGATGCTGATCACACGCCCACAGAGAGCGCCGTGCCTAATGAGCGGCTGCCGTTCCACTGTTTTCCAGCAAATTAGCACCCTTAACGTGCAGAACATCTGCGCAGTGTCAGTCAGGGCTGCGCAGCAGCAGTCATAGTTGCGCAGCTAGAAGATGAAATTATCATTGCTGCAAAATGTTACATTAACACAGAACCCTTCTGTGCAGATTGGCTTCTGTATTTCTTTCCCCCAGAAAATATTCTTTAAATAAGTTTCGAACTGGAGTCGAGGAGCTCAGAACGTGTTTTATTGTTCCAGGATCTGAAGCACCCTGATTAGGACTGTCCCGCCCACATTAACAGGCTTTCTGCCCCACAACCCCTGAGTCTTTTGGACAGAAAAACCACAGGAAATGGGAAACTGTCGTGACTTGGGGCTGCTGACTGGACAGGTGGCTCTGGAAAAAGGTGCCCTGGAAGAGGACTCAGGTTACGGATGATTGGTTTGAACTGGAACCAGGAAATGGTGACCTGGAGAGTGGGACTATAAGATAAAACCAAAAAATGGATTATGGGACCAAAACCAGGAACTTCCAGTTCCAATAAAGGACCCTGGGGTGACAGAACACACAGGTGTCAGAGTTGCATGCTGCACATAAATCAGAAATGGCAATTACCGGTTCATTACTCTCTCTCTGTATGTATATATATATATGTGTGTGTGTGTGTGTGTGTGTATACTGTATATGAAATAATTCATTCTGGATATTTCTACTTCGTGACAATACAGTCAAAATTACAAAAACAGATCATTTTTGTTTTTATTGAAAAAGAACTATGTGTAAATGGGGGGTGGGGGGGGGGGGATGTCCGTCCCAGGAGACACAGCTGCATCTGGTAGAAGGTGCATTACCATGGAAATCTGCAGGAACACCGGGGTGCCCTTCACAAGCTGCCAAGTCAGGCTTTCATAAAAGATAGCTGCTCTGCGGAGAGGAGAGGAGAGGAGAGGAGAGGACAGCACGGTCACACAGTCGCCTTCTCTATAAACAGCCCTATGTGATTTGAAGTGATACCTATGTGTTGCTCCAGCTGTGAGGCAACCTGGTTCACTGTAACACTGTGAGTAGGATACAAGTGCATGAATAACAATTTGGCTAATTCGAAGAATGGATAATTAAGTGGCGAGCGCCATCTCTTACACTGCAAAGTAGCGCAGTGTTGTGTTTTCTCACAGAGCTGTGATGGATGGCTGAACTGATGCTGCAGATTTGGAGATGCACCACTGTCACCATTCATTGAGTTGTCATGATCAGTGGGAGGTCCTTCCCCGGGTAGAAAACGTTTTACCCCTCCCATGGGGGGTGCAGCAGATCCTGAAGTCAGAGCAGATGGCTTCTTTTCTTGGGGGTGGGGTGGGGGGGGGGGAGGTGAATGTAGAGAGAGCCAAGGACAAGACATTCTTGTATTCCCTAGAACCATGCCTCCCCTCATTGGCCCACCGTCACGGAAAATCAAACGGCTTCTTCTCTTGGTTTTTTATCTGGCCTAGGAGCATAGTTGCTGCTCCTTTGCGATGGGCGGGGTCTCGTGGGACGTTGTGTATGAATTGTGTGGTGATAGAAGGCTGAACTGGCTTTGTTTGTCATTACCTGACCCCCCTGCCTGCCAGTAGCCCTGCGGTGCTGGACTCCGCTTCAGCTAATGTCATTTAAAATGCCATTTAAGGCATTAACCAGGCCGCAATGGATGCGAAGGCTTACACCTACTGATACACGGCCTTCTTCCGGAGGAGAAAGCGGCCCCATGCTGCGTAATCCCAAATAATGCCGCGACTGGACATGTACGGCACCCCGCCAGAGGATTATTCCCTCCCTCACGATCACAATTGCTCAGTTACTGAACACCGAGCCAGAGCGATGGGCCGCAGGCTGTCCTCTTATGCAGGCCACTCGGGCCCCAGACATGAAGGATGCGGCAGGCCCAGAATCTCCAGGGAGGAGGATTCAGCTGAGCGGGAGAGCTGCCGACAGCAAAGGTTCTTTCAAAGGCTTATTTGTGATAAATATCTAACCTGATTCCACCAGGTTGGAGCTTCAAGAATATGCAGTAAGCCTACTCACCGAAAAATGATGCACAGCGTAAAGGGCACTGCAGCCACTGCAGGTCGGGTGGCATCAAAAGTCACATAAATTGGCCATGCCTCACAGACAGCTTTACAGCGTTACAGTGCACTAATTGTGTTTTTATGAAAAGTATATGGGAAATTTGTCCCACTTTGGAATTAGAATTAGAACCTAGGGCCTTTATTACCCTCTTATTAGTAGACTAATTTTGATCTTTAAGATTTGGTATGGGCCAGTGTTTTGATGCAGTGGTTTACACTGTTGCCATGTTTGGGACTGTGGTTCGAATCTCTGACCTTGCTCCGTGTGTGGAGTTTGCATGCTCTCCCTGTGTTATTCATTAGTACTCCAGTTTCCCCTCACAGTTCAACATCATTTCAAGGTGAATTTCAGCTGCCAAACTGTGTGTTTGTGTCTGTGAGTGTGCCCTGCAATGGGTTGGTGCCCCATCCTGGGTTATTCCCTACCTTACCCCCGTGACCCTGCACAAGACAAACAGCTTTTGTGTAATGTCTGAAGCAGCAGTCTAAGGTCCCTTCCTGGAGCAGCATCTTCTTGGGGCTTTTATAAACATTTGCTTTATTTTGGAAGCTAATGCCCACGGAGACCTCTGTTCTTCTTTTAACACTGTGTAAAAAGCAAGCCTATTTGACCAAAGCAATGAGCAAAGAGTTGCTTCTTTTGTAAATAAATGTGCGAGTGGGACAAAGTATTATTATTTTCTTGGATAGAATTAGTAGTGCTTTCCTCTTGTGAGTGATGCCTTAAGCATAAGGGGATTCTCCGATTTGAGAAGTTCAGTATAGCAACAACAGGTTCACAGAGCAGCCCTCTATTCCTTTAAATGTTCCCAAAAGAACACTCTGAAACCGTGACAACCTGTTTGATGAAGGTTCCGCAGTTGCCATGGTGCCCACCTGTCTGTGACCTTGCGGCTATGGTGGAGTCCCATTTGTTACCGAACCCTGATGTGGATGGTCTGTTCACTGAGGCAAGCCAGCCAATGAGAGCGCATCATGTTCAAGCAGCGACAGTTGCACATAAGATGGATGCAAGCTTCTCCAGCAGTATATCTTCATTTTCTGTGTAGTGGCTGCACACACATACACATCACAGATCTGTCTGCGTGTCTGTTTTCCCTTATTTATATATAAGTTAAATTTAATACAGACATTTGGCAAAATTCCTTTTTAAATTGCATAATTTTGTAATGAAATATGCTATTCATATCTTGATCCTTCAGTATACTATAGACAAATTTCTTTCACAGTTATTCTTTTCGCTCTGTAGGCTTTACCAGATTTTCCACAGTATAATAATGTGGAGTAATGTAATACTTATTCTGCAGCGTTTACACCATACTTTCCAAAAGAATGTTTTATATCTTCACATGGTGTACAGTATCATCATTCCCTTTCCATAAATTAGCAAGCCCGGGTCCTGGGAACAATTTGGTAGAAAGTGAATTCTCAAGAAAATGGCCCAAATACTGGAAATGATTCTTGGCTGATAAGAGATAATAGACGACTCTGTAAGACTCGCTCCCGGTAGGACGACGAAAAAAGCCAAATGACATGGGGATGGAAGGGACTTTATTTGGGAACTTTATCTGAGTCGAGAAGAATTTAACAGAAACAGTGCATTTGACAAAAGCAAAAGACAGACATTTTAGCATTAGAAGACAAAATTGGTCAGGGTACTGTGACTGATAACGTGAGAGAAAACAGAACTCACACTTTATGCAATAACTGGCAATGAAGGTTTGTTCCAGCCATATTGTTGGATCACAACACTGCTGTTTAACTTAGGCTCACATGTTCTGATTAGCTGAATGGGCAAATTCCTGCAAAGAGATAATGTCACCTGCTTGAATCCCCCTGGAAAGTGATCTCCAATTGCAGCTAAACTCCACCATTCTCACATAGGAGTTGTTTATACTCACAGATGAAGACATTTACAGTTCAGCTTGTGACATTTTGAAGGTGCAGATAGTCTCCATACTTTTGCTTAACCTCTCTAACAGAAGAATCGCATGCAGTGTTAAGTGGTCACTGTACTCTGGCATACAGTAAGTGCCAGTCTTTGGATATCAGCTTGACAGCAGGTGTTGGTGAGCTGACAGCAGGTATTTGGTGCTGGTGTTTGTTTTATTGACAGTGGGTGGTTGTCTTGTTGCCTATGGATATTGATGCAGATGACAGTAGGTGTTTGTTTTATTGACACTAACAGTCAGTGTAGTTGACAACAAGTGTTGAACCTCTAGTTTGGTTTTCTTACTTGTGAAAACTGCCTTTGTTTCTGGGCTGTGACAATGGTAAAGGTGATGTACAGCGTACAGTCTGTCATACTGAAGGAAGACACTGAGATAAATAAGAGGATGCAAGCAACTCTGTTCTGAGCTTTGGCTCATTTCGTGATCCAGAAACCTAAAAAACTGGACTCGATCAATGTTACACATGAAGAGGTTGCTAATGGGCATTAAAGTGATTTTATTAATTAAAGAAACCCAGGGGTTGTTTGGAAACAGAAAACCCTGTACTCCTAATCATAATATAGAGATTACACTTTAATTAATTTACACAAAGAGCATGTTGCCCTCAATAGCTCAGTCATCTGACTACAGAATACTGTTTAAGGTTTAACCCTCAGCCCCAAATGTGATAGAATATTCTGATCCTGAATTGTTACATATAGTCAAAACAACTTAATTAAAAGCAACAAAGACGCTGTTGACATTTTGTGTCTGAATTTTAAGTTGGCTGGCTATAAAAACAGATTTGTGTTATGTGAAGTCATGTTCAGTGTTGACCTGTACGGGTTCTGTCAAAAGACAATCTGATATAGTGCAGCCATACTAGAGCAAAATATATGCGGTAAGACTTGTTCATTTTCACTGGTCATAGGTGTCCGCTTTAACCGCACCTGTAGCCACCCTTTTAACAGGGTAAAGAGAAAGCTTTATAAGGGAATGTTAATTTGCTGTAGCATTAGCTGATATAATGCAGTGTAGTAAATCTATGGGATTTCCACCTGTCGGAAAGGTCAGAGCTGAATTTTGATCAGGGATACAGGCCAGCTGCTCGATAGTGGAGCTTTGTGTATTGAAGAGAATAGCAGCAACACAGCAAAAAAATGCTGGCACCTCATGTTCTCTTTGTTTCACCTTCATGTCATGTGAGCAAGCCTTATCTAGAGAAATTAACTTTAATTAAGAGCAAAGGCCACTATTTATTGAATTTATTTTTTACAACCCAAACAGAACACTGAGATAGGTTTAGGAGAATCAATCAGTGGAAAAATGGACTGGAATTTCAAATAAAAGTCATTCGTTTTGGCAAATGGAACTTTTAGACAGAAAAACCATTAAGCACTGAATGTTAAGCTTTTTAATTTTAAGCTGTGTTTAATGCTACAATATCAGCATACTTCATAGATATCAGTGTCAGTCAAGTTTTAGTTCAACTGAATTATTCAAAGTCATGTGCAAAGATTTGCAACAATAAATCACTAAAAATAGGTACTGTATATGAATACTGTAAAACTATTACATTGTGTATCTATGGCCAAAATGTAAACTAGGTGAAGGAGGGAATAGATTGAATCAGTACTGTGTTGTACATAAGAAAATTTTACCAGCATTTCAGAGCACAGATGATATGAAACCTGTGCTGACAAAGTAATTTAAATGTTTTCATAAAAAAAGAGAATTGGCTCTATAAACAAACAAATAAATTAAGATTTGCCTCTAGTTGCGAGATTTTATCGAGAGGCATCTTGCTGGGGTACATTACGAACTTAAATGGAAGAAGCGAGGAAACAGCGATAAAGATACAACTGTCATATACGTCACGTGTCACATTTCGTGAGAAGCCTCTAAGAATTCTAAACCAAATGGCGCACATGTAAGAGTAAAAAGGTGGAAAATTCCATATTCATAGGAACATATTTCTAAATATCAGTTTAGTGTTTAAAAATAATGAAATACCTGCCCATAGCAATTTGTACATTTTTGACTGCTGCAGAGTATTATTAATTATTATTATCATCATCTTCATTATTATTAACAACAACAATAATAACAACTTGCAGCTGCTTTGTGATCCGATACATGATTGAAGCCCTATTTTGACAATGAACATTTTCTTGTGTCTCACATCATATCTCGTCTCTTGTGAAACCAAAATGATGTCTATGACAAGACATGGCTGTTATTTAGATTTTTGGTTTTAATAAAGTTAGAATATGTTGCGCATGAATGTTATGGTAGGTTGGTGTTCTGATGCTGGTGGACATCAATCTGTCAACAACAGACACATTTTTATTTTTCAGATAAATAATTCAAACAATGTCAAAATGTCAGGAACAATGACTACATGAAACCTGATTGATTTTTGATTATCTTAAAAAGAATATTGAGACAGATGATGCTTCATTACTTCATTTGCATTATCATATAATGGCATTCAAAGAAAATGTTTAAAGTTATTTATCTGGATAAAAACTGCATATCTGTAGAACTTATGAAAATAAACAGTGACAGAAAAAAAGAAAAAAAGAGGAATTTCTGCTCTTTCTCAATATGTTGATATCTTGTTGGATGGCTAGATGAACACAGCTTCAGCCCCCAATGTCTCCTCAGGGGAACCCCAGCCATTTGTCAAATTTCACTATTAGCTCATTTAATCAATTAACTTCATTAGTTAAAGAATTTGATGAGGCATTAATTAGCCAAACA
Organism: Paramormyrops kingsleyae; assembly: GCF_048594095.1. NCBI lineage: Eukaryota > Metazoa > Chordata > Actinopteri > Osteoglossiformes > Mormyridae > Paramormyrops > Paramormyrops kingsleyae. Next base: position 27,310,035 of record NC_132805.1, read on the forward strand.
TGGTATGCCGGTTGAGTCATCAAATGCGTATGTATATTGGATTGTTACTGCAAATACTCGGGGTGACTTTTGGAGAGGTTTTTAAATGGGTAAGTTAATGGACTTTGAAAGACAGAAAATTATAGTTTTGCACCAACATGATTATCATTTACATATTGTTTTCTTTGAATGCCTAAGATACTTGCGCAGTACTCTATTCTGTTCATGTATATAAAGGATTTGTGTGTTACTTGTGACAATCCTATGGTTATGATTAACCTTTATACAGTCTTTGTAACATCTGTAGAATCACTAGCCTATATGAAAACCACAGTTTCACATATTCAATTATAAAGAAATGGTATTAAGTTATTAAAGAACCCCTAGGCCAAAAGTAAATACATTACTTATTGTTTAATTGTGCCAAGCATGCAGGTAGACTTTTTACTGTTTTTTTTAGGTTCCCTGCTCATCTGTAGGACAGAAAGGCCCTTGTGTTGCTTATGTCCTTTTCTTTAAAATTTCAGGTCCTTAGCCACTATACAACTTACTTTTTTATACTTAAATAAATATATTTATATATAATATATAAATAAAAAGGATTGGTAATACTGCTCATCAGGTGAACCTGCACTATAAGGACACCTGAGATTTGAAGTATTTTTTCAAGTATTTTTCTTTTTTCCAACTGTAATTTAGAAGTTCAAGTTCTCTGATCTGCATAAATTAAACCATGGAATGTACTGCCTCAGTTTGGCATGGGGCTGTTGTGACAGAAAAACAAAATCATGTTAGCCTACTAACAACATCAGAATTATCGACTGAAATGATATCAATCAAAGCAATTGTTCTGTTTGTTGGAGCATAGCGTTTCCCACCCATAAATATAGTCACACTGTTTCTTAATGTAATGACTTAATATTTATTGCGATGATTCAGGAGAACAGCATCACCAAAGGTGCAAAAATAACATCTCTTCCAATTTTTTTGAGATTTTAATATTGTTTTAATTCTACAACAAGAGAGGCTAAAAGCCGAAACAGAAGCAATGACATTTATGAGATAAAATGCAATTATTTCCTTCCTCTGTAGGGGACTAGCTATGACTATTGATACATTTGTACTGGCCACATCAAATTCAGCAATGTGGAAACACAGGAATAGAAGCAGTGCACTTCAAGGCTTCCAGTTAGAAAACTAGCCTACAGAGAATTACGATATCGATCACGCTGACAGATTGGCGTGATCAGCAGCCAGCCCGCCTTGAGTTACAATCATAAAGAGCACAGTGAATCTGGGTAAACGCTGCGGTGCCCACTTACACAAGAGCATTGATTGCGGAGCGTGTACCTGTTTGATTAATAATTAACCGTTACTGAATTTTGTATCGATTGCGTGATGCCAGCTGTGATGTATTGAAGGAGGCAGGACTGAGTGTCAGTTATACACTGCAATCAGCTGGGTATGACAGGAAGACCAAGGGCCACCCACCAGGATTCCTCTGATGATCACTATGGGAACATTTCTACCACTACGAACACAGAATCATAGGATTTGTTATATTCATTAAAGGCAACAGTTGAACGTAGACACTTTAAAAAAGCACTGAATGCTTTTGTCTGTTCAGATTGAAATGCGACTCTATGAAGAAATCTTCTGTGAAGCTTAAAATTGTTTTTGTGAGTACTGTATGCTCTTGTAGTGCAATGCAATTAATATTATTATTATTATTATTTTTCTTATTATTATTATTATTTTAGGGGCATCTTCTTTTTGTGGACTTGATTGACTTTTAGGCAGAATGTTACTCAGCACTGCAGTGTGATGCTCATTGCTTTGGGGGGGACATTCTGAAACTCTGCCTGCAGACTCATGGAGCCTGACATGGATTTGCACACATATTACTGAATTCCTCCTATGTGGTTATGGCACAGTGGCTCTCAGGGCAGGACTTCTGCACTGACACCACGCGTCACCCTGGCTCCCTCGAAAGGTTCAAAGGCGTGTTGGGTGGATGGTTAGCCCCCAGTGCCCATGATGGGAAGGTAGCTGGTTTGGGCCTGGCTTCAGCAGAAGAGTCACATCTTCATTAGCCCCTTGATCGAGGCCTTTAACCCCCCCACCCCCCCAAAAATGCTCTAGGGGCACGAGATAAGTGGCTGTGCTCAGATGCAAAGCTTTTCTCACGGCTCCCCATACGTGTGTGTTTGTCTCGAAGAAGAGTACGATTGTATACGTGATAATAAGCACTGCAATATATGCGCGCCAATGGCAAATCATCGCTTTAAAAAAGAAACTCCATCACCTCACCCAGGAAAAGCAGGACAGAGATGAAAAGTAAAATGAAATAATGATTGTCAGATAAAACTACAGAAGACTCTTCAATGCAACACGCATAGATGGTCGTGTTGACCTCCAGTCGTTCAGTAAAGGCAAAATGATGCATCAGTATCATGTCTAAGGAGCTTAATTTACTTTATATTTTCACATAATTTACCATTAATGTAAGGGGAAAGGCATTTATGTGAACATCTATTAAGTATGAATGAGGGTTGCAAATGCCTAGGCTTCCAATTATAGTTCATCCAATTTAACTAACAGTTATCAGTTCCTTCAAGCTCATCACAACATGCAAATAGGCTTCCCCCTTGGGAAGAATGTTAATCAGGGTAAAATTTCCACAGTCATAGTTGCCAATTGTCTTCTTGTGGTTGTCGTTCACTGGATGCCCACATTCTTTACTGTATTTTGATTGGGTTTCATGATCAATATGATTAATGAAACTTTCATTTCACTACAATAATCTTAATATGAAGCCTCAATTTATTTAGAGCATATAGTTATCATAAAAAAATGTGAAAGAATTGCCATGTATATTGTAATTCAATTTCTCTAGCATTTTTCAATCTTTTGCTGCAGTATTGATATGTAAGTAGTCTGACTCTTTCATTGATATGCTGTAAAATAAACAAGTAATATGTATGTATGTGTGTGTGTGTTCAGATGACCAGTGACTGCAGAAATATTTGATGCCTATCATGAAATAAAGATACATACTGTATACGTCATGGAGTCGAGAAGCTCTCAAGTTAGGATCCAGTTGCTGATTTTAATTCTAAAAGCTGAATCGCTATTCCAAGATCAGAATCTCAAGTCATGCAAAGGTATATAATGTACTGTATAAAGATGGTGTTGGGAAAAATGCAAAATCGTAAACCGAAAAATCAAGCTGATGGTCATGGAATACGGCGTCCGAAAACAAGAAGGAAAAATGAGACTTAGCTATATGGTCTATCCCAAGGGTTTAAGTATGTGACCGAAAATGCAGCACAGGTGTGTTCCATCAGTGACCCGAACAGTCCCTTCAGGATGCGCGTGGGGGTGGGGGGATTCTGTATGGTCAAATCTGAGGTCTGAGATGGCGTGACTGTAGATATGGAAGTGATCATTCATTTGACAGATTTACAGTTTTCTGATGCCAGATATTAAATGGAAATTATGAATAATAATTATGAAATGAGTCACTTTGAATAAATGCTAATCACATAGTAGGAATTCATAACCCAATGGTAACATTCTGTCTGTTCCTCATCCAGGCGGAATCTTCGAATCTATCGAAAGTGGCCCATCAGGAGCAGAAGAACTGGCCTTCAAATTTGCTTTAAACACAATCAACAGAAACAGAACTCTACTGCCAAACACAACTCTGACATATGACATCCAAAGGATTAACATTTATGACAGTTTTGAAGCTTCAAGAAAAGGTAAAGTGAAACTTTAAAAAAAAAAAAACTTTTTTATAGAAAAAAAAAATAACTTGTACTTAATCAGCGGTTAAGAACTGTGTTTGTATTTGGTTGAGTGGGGTTTTTAGTCATCTACTGGTGTGTATATGCCAGGAAAAACATAACTGTGTGGTTAAAAAATAATTTGTTTTATATAATGACAGCCATAAGCAGCTGGAGTGGCACTGATGATGAAGTCTATCATGGTTAACCGTCCATTCCTAGGAAAGTCCTGGGTCGCTGTGTACCGCGGCCATCCCACTGCAAATTTGGATGATTAATCGCTGCAGTGATTTTGCATTATGTATATATAATTTCTGATTTTGAAGGTTTTAAGAATCCTGCACCCACAGAGGGTGGCGTTGTGCATAGCCTTATGTCACAGTGTTCCCCAAGCTGCAACCAGTAAATAGGGACTGTAAATCACAGTCCGTAAATAGCTCACTGCGTAAATGGGACACTGCGGCCAGCATATGTACCCATACACTGATGTCCTCTCATTACAAGGATTGAGCCCAATTTAATTTTTTTTATGCTGTTATGTTAGGCTTTTGATATCAGTCTGAATAAATTACAGCTGTGCGTTTAAAGAGACCAAACTGGATTAAATTCAGTTCAACCTTCAACAAGCTTCTGGACAGCAGGAGTGCAAAATGGATTGAAAAGTGTGCACTTGTTCTTCATTTATTTCAGTGTGGATTGTGCAGGAACCTTGCTAAGTTTGTCCATAGGACTCTGGAAATACACAAACATAAATTCAAGAATCTGACAGGGATCAGCTTTGTTTCACCTGTTTAATAAAAAAAAATCTTTACTATAAAAAGGCATCAGGAAGAGGTTTGACTGCTTGGTGACTGGGTAGCAATCCTTTCCTCTAAGCAAACAGCCATTAGACCTCCAAAGCTAATAAATTGTTACTAAATCAAACTTTAATATACTTATTTACTATATTCAGTAAATGATTTAATCAATGGTTTTTTTTAGTTCTCTTAGACACCAGCTACCAATACGTGCATGCCACACTACATTGTTTACAGCCTGAATAAATTATTTGAAATGAATTTAGTGCATAGAATCAAGAAAATTATTTATTTAATATGTATTTTTTCAGAGCTGGTTTTGTGGGCATTGATGGTACAGTTATGTACCTACCCTGGCTAGCATAGGATCTGTCAGCATATTTGCCCTTTCTTTCCTCCTGTCATTGACAGACTTCTGTCTTCTCTCCAGCCTGTGACCAGCTGTCCCTGGGGGTGGCGGCCATCTTTGGCCCCTCCCACAGCTCCTCGGCCAATGCCGTCCAATCCATCTGCAACGCGCTGGGCGTGCCCCACATCCAGACCAAATGGAAGCACCAGGTCTCTGACAACAGGGACTCCTTCTACGTCAGCCTCTACCCAGATTTCTCCTCCCTCAGCCGGGCTATTCTAGACCTGGTCCATTTCTTCAAGTGGAAGACGGTCACCATTGTCTATGACGACAGCACAGGTGAGTGCCAGTCAGACTCCTGCCCAGTCGGACAGAAACGTTGGTGTGATGTTGGCTTGCTTTTGCTGCCCTGGGGTCTTTGAAACATTACATGCTAATCTCAACTTCACTACTTTTTGAAAAAATGGCCATGGAATCTGCAGATGCAGTTTTAAACTGCAAAAGGACACCATGGTTAACTACTGAATATGAAAAAGAATACAAAGCCTTATGGGAAATGCGCAACTGTGTGTCCATCCATCCATCCATCCATCCATCCATCCATTCTGAAACCACTTGTCCTATTCAGGGTTGCGGGGGGGGTCGAGAGCCTATCCTGGAGGCTACAGGTGCAAGGCAGTGAACAACCCAGGATGGGGCACCAACCCATCGCAGGGCATGCGCACACACACACACGCACACACACACACACACACACACAGGTTGGTTATTATATCTTGGTGGGAACTCTCCATTCATTTCTATGGGGAATACTCTAATCCCAACATGATGACCTTAACCCCTACCCAGCCCTAACCTTACCCATAAGTAACCAAACAAAATTTGAGACTTTCTACTTTTTTGATTGCATTCACAGATCTTTCTGGGGACCTGAAAAATGGTCCTCACAATGTCAAAAAACAGCTTTTTATTACATTGTTGGTCCCCACAATGTAATATAAACCTACTCCATACACACACACCATATACGACTGTGTATATTATATATAATTTTATATAATTTAAATTGTAGCGCCAACAATCTAGAAAATGGTGGTTTGCACATATGCAGATGCTCCTTTTTGTGGGCTACAGAAATCCGTACAGTATGAGGCTGCAGTCGCGCCCCTAGGTCTTGGAGCCCATTCATTTTCCTGCAGCTGAAATTGATTTCTTCTGGACCTGATGCTGCTGTTAATCCTTGTACATGGTCATGGTGACTTTGAGATAGGGTTAACAGCGACATGATTTTCGTGTCACAAGGCTGGGAGATTGGATCCCCAGGGACCACATGAGATGCAGAAGATCTTTCCCGTCATTTTAATCCCGATGTCCCCACTGGCGTTGATTCTGCTAAATGTCTGGATCTAATTTTAGCATTTCCCTTAAGTAGCTTAAAATAAACATGTAGTCATTTTCTGAAGTTGCACGAAAAAAAGGTGGTGAAAATTTGGTTCATTTGGTACATTGGTTTACACAGCTCACTTAATTTAAGGGAAATGTTTTCAAAGCATTTCTAGGATGGTTGGATTTTCTTTAAGTGGTGTTGTCACAAAACCCAAGGATTAATAAAATTCCATTCCACATATGCATTTAGAAAACATGTTTATTTGTGTTTCTCATCCAACATCTGAATCAGTTACCTGGAAAAGTCCAGCTTATGTATCAGAAAGTCAAGAAAATTTGCTTTAAATGTCACATCGGTGTCACCTTTTGTGAGGATATCATGGGTTAATGGAAATCTGTGATTTTGTTAGCTGCAAAGCAGAAGCGGGTGCTTTCAGAGAAGCAGTGCACAGTGAATGTGTAGTGTCATGCCTGGCCACCTTGTTGCTGTTAAAGAAGGGTTTATGTGCCTGTTGCCATGACAATGCCACCAGCAACAGAGAGAATAGGGAGAGAACTGGAAAGCACAGGTAATCATGTAAGAGCAATAAGTAACATACAACTGAAGTAACACAGCTATTAATTAATTATGCAGTCACCCCTTCTCATGAAATTAAAAAGTCAAACAGTTGTTTAATTATTCATTAATTGATTACGCAGTCATAGCTCTATGGATGGTAAAATACATTTTGCTATCCGTAAAGCAGTGCATAATTAATTACCCTGTCGAATTAATATTTCTGTGTCGCACTGGGATTCTGTCATTATTTAAATATACATATAATTTTCACTCCCTCCACCTGTGCATACATGGCGAGCCTGGAGCCTATCCCAGGAAGCACAGGTCACAATGTGCGTAGCTCCCAGGGGGGCTGTCCCTCACAGGGGACACGCACACTCACACACTAGCCAGTTGATGAGGGCTGGTTTGCCTAAGCATATGTTTTTGGCTGTGGGAGGGAATCACGTGACCTAAAGAGAACGTGCACAGTATATATATGATGCAGTTACTGTCTGGAGTGTGTTTCTTCCTTTATTTATATAGAGAAGCTGTAATTGTTCTTTTGGTTGTTTTTTTTAATGTTAGTATATCGTTAGAAGGGTTGCACGCTTTGGTTTGGCTTGGAGTGAGATTTTCAATTCTAAACAAGTCTGCACACACATGCATACGTATTTACATACGTGTAACACCTTTATTACCTTGTAAATAGTCTGTAGGGTGTGCAAACTGCTCCAACGCTTTTGATATAGCTGTTAGATTTTTAAAGGAATAATATATACAATATACAGTGGTGCCCCAGAACTCGAATTTAATCCGTTCAGAACTCCGGATCGAATCCTAAAAAGTTCGAGTTGTGATCGAATTGTCCCCATAAGAAATAATGGAAAACCAATTAATTGGTTCCTAGCCCCAAAAAATTACACCTAAATGTTTTTTTTTTTAGCATTTAAACACAAAATGAACCGGATAAAACAAGAAGAGCATATACTGTACTAAACACATCTAAGCACATTTATCAAAACAGTAATTTGTAAAGTAAGAAAATAAATGTACCCAAACAATGTGTAATAAAGTTAAAAAAATAATGTGTCCTGCCCCGATCGTCCGCTCCTTCTGTGTGCCACGCCCCCTCCTTAAACCCGTGTGGAATCCCCGTGTGATCAGCTGTTTCTGTTTGTTGTCATTAGTCCTCTGTATTTTGTCTGCGTTTCAGTTTGTTTCCCCAGTCCGGTCATTGTATTGTATGTCTGCGTTTTGCATGCCTTACCTGTAATTAAACCCCGTATTCCCCAATAGCCGGACATCTGCGCCTTTTTCTCCGTTCCATCCCTGCTCGGCACAACAATATTATTATAATTAAATGTACTAATGGTTTATTATTAATATTAAATTAAGAAATCTTTATTTTTAATGTATTTTATTATATAATAATAATTACTGTTTCTGTCTATCGTTGTCTAAATGTATTTTTACTGTCTATATATGTATTCAGCTAGTGTAAACATGCACCATGCTATCACAGCGAATGCGAGGCTGAGACTGAAGCTACCCTTTGTTTCCGCTGAGAGATGTACGGTGTGACAAGTTATCCTAGGTCGGTGTTCACGGTTTGACTTCTGATCAGAAGATTCAGATCGAGTTCTAGCTAATTTTCTTTCGGACTGGTTGGTTCGACTTTTAAGAAATTCGATTTGTAATGAGTTCGAGAACTGAGGTACCACTGTATTTGCCGTCAGATTTCTCGCGTGAGCCTCTTTGTCCCGCCAGATGCGTGAGAGTTGGCAGCCCCACATTAGTCTGCAGAAAGCATGGTAGTAGCAATGGATTGTACTGGGTCGCCAATAAACTTGAAACCCGAGCTGCTGTAATACTCAGAGAGGATTTCCCCGCCTAATCGGTATCATAAGTGTGTTTATAGCCACGCTTATGTCTTTTTTAATTTTGTTCATTTAAAGGTCAGCGTGGGATTGTAAGAGCACATTCACCGAGGAGCGTTTGATTGTTGGACTTTTGCGGCGAGCCGCTTTAGCGAAGGCAGATGAGAGTTGAGCGGCGTTTTCCGAAGGGTTTTGTGGAAGAAAGCGGTCGATGTTCCAATGTGTTTATGATGCTGACCTTTATTCGGCATCTCGAGAGACTGAATGTAAGAAGAAAAAAAAACGCAGCCATACAGCCCTGATTCACGATAAGCGCCTTGAAGTTCAGAGACCGCGTCCACCTCTTGTCAGAACTGCCACGCAGATCGATATATATTTTTGTATTTACTCAGACCGGGGTCCTCCAAGTATATCTCAGAGTAAGGTAGCGACGTGAATATGAGCAAGCTGTGCTGGAGAAGATCCAGCGTGTCCCAGGTCCCCTCCTGTAATCTGTTTCAATTTGATGTGTGTGAGTGCACCGATCTCGCGCAGGAGACTGTAATGAATAAGGCACTGCAAGTGCAGTGTCCATCACGCGCCTCACTGCAGCCTGCCACACTGTTTGGTGCCTCGTGGGCCGTTGGCATTAATGCGGCGGTAATTCAGGTTTACCGTTTAAATTTTTAACGATTTTTTAAAATTAAATAAGTGCCATGATGAACCGATGTGCACTGCGGTGTTTTATAAGCGTCAGCCGGCGCACTGGCTGCTCGGCATAAGGCTCGTAACGCTCTTAATGGACATCACGGCGTCGTGATGCCTGCAGTGAAATCTCTCCTTGTTCACAACCTGACCGCGGCACCGTTGACTGTCTGCGCCAAGCAAAGTTAGAGCAATTAAATGTCATCTCGTTTTCTAATGCCATCTTAAGCGCGAACACAATTTATCATTCATATTCTTTTGCCGTTTCGTTTTTAGATAGCAAGTAACTTTCGTTTATTAGAACAATCGGTGCAGCCATTTCTATTACGAAAAACATGGAATCGGGTTATTTTATTTGAAAAGAGAAAGACGTGATGGACAGGCACTCCGTCCAGGCCACCTCCCGCCTGTGCCCTCTGCTTCCTTGGGTAATTGTATATTATATAAACCGATGTTAAGCTATTCAGTGAATTGTTTCGTCTTATTTACCCTTTCCCATGAAATATTTTTGTCGCGGGGGGGATGGGCTGTCACAGGGAGAACAGGGGTGTAAGGGGGGGGGGATTGGGGGGGGTGGGATCAGAAGGAAACCAGTCTGACATGGCGAGAAACTGCAAACTCCATGCAGGTTTCCCAAATTCTGACCTACTGTACCATCCAGCCTGCTGTTAATAATGTATTACACTAGTGGAAACACTTCCAGTATTTATGGATTGCAGAGCTTTATTCAGCTGTTGCTCCAGTTACTTATTTAATCATCAAATGTATTATTTTACAAATATCTTACATTGGAAGATTAAATAAGTAACTGGAGCAACATCTGAATAAAGTTATGCAATCTCTTATAACTGGAAGTGTTTCCATAATTTTGGCCACTAGTGTATGTATGTACAGTATGTGTGTACGTGTTTCCACAGTGTGATAAAAACCTGTCATTTTGATATTGTGGGGACCATTTTTTTTAGTCCTCATAAGGGAAACAATTTTATATATAAAAAAAAAATCTGTGAATACAATCAAACAACTTAAAATGCCAAAAGTTTAGCATTTTTTGGTTACTTATGATTAAAGTTAGGGTTGGGTAGGAGTTAAGGTCATCATTCCTGGGATTGGGGTTTTACCCACCGAAATGAATGGACAGTCCCTACAAATATATGAATACAAATGTGTGTGTGTGTGTATATTGTATATATTGTATATGTTATATGTATATAAAAATACAGTCCACAGCTAGGGGGCGGATCCTGCTCTGTGCTGGTGAAGTTGCATGTTCTTCCTGTCTTTCACAGGTTTCCTCTGGTGTTGTCTCCAAATTACACTTAGTATGTGTGTTTGTGTATCTGGTGGAGGGTGGAGAGTGGGGAGGATTAAGATAAGTGTATAGTGCTCGCTAGCCGCACCCCATGTGACCCTAAAGCAGCTGGAAGATGGATGGGCGCAGAATGATGTACACATGCAGTAATACACATGCTGATTTTGCTACAAATCCTGCTGCATGAATGAATAACGTTTTTAAATAAAAATGTCAGTGATGCTGTGAGATAAATTTATAATTGTTGTAAAAGTCCTTCAGTAGCATTTGAGCTTTTCATGGGATGTAAGCGGTTATGTAGAATAATTATCACATTTTAGTGTGATATAGCGTTAAAAAACTAAAATACCCCAAATTTTTAGGTGAAATATGTGGTCAAATTGAACTCAAACAGTCTGTAATATAAGTATGGGCGTATTTGTTGGATACATTGTTTGAAAGGTTCTGCAACATTGACTAGGACAAGCGGTTAGGGAGTTGATGGATGGATGGAAGGATGGATGGATGGATGTTTGAAAGACTTGTAATGTAGAAGATACACGATATTGTGAGTCATCAGATGCAGACTGCAAAGCTCAGCAAAGAATAGGATGCACACTTGCATTCTCTCATCTGCTTAAATTAGTATTTTAAATAAAATTAGGAATACATGAATATGAATGTAATAATCACCTTCTTCTAGACATATCTCATTATACACACAATTACACATATAATTATATTACCTGATCAAATACAGAACAGCCAGTTATGTAATCAAAGAAGGCATTTTCTTTGAATGTTTATAGCTAAATTACACATAGATGCAAGCTCAATTTTGTTCTTTTTAAATAATTGTCATAGGTTCTTTATCAGATTCTATGTTACGGTTAATTGTTCATGATATAATCAAAGGACAATTTGCATAATTGAAGGTGGCTATAATTTATTAGAAATCTCAAAGTTTATCAATGAAGCACCATTCCGGTCACGTTTATTTTTATTGTTTATTGTTAGTTTTTTCCTTTCATCCTTGATTTGCCTCCATAAGCGTATGGTGTAATTAAGTACAGAGAGTGGCATGAACCTTTGTGACAAGGTGTTTAAGATTATAACACGCATATAGTTGCGAGCCAGATGTTCCCATATATTAAATAAATTGTGCTTAATTGCTGTGGAGAGCTGCAGCATGTTAATGTGCAGCTTGGAGCTCAAAGTCAGAGTGACAAAGGCGTTTTCTCCCTGGTCAGTCAGTGAACCCCTTTGCAGTCCCCTGAAAAGTCCAGAACAAGAAAGGAGAAATTAAATTTTCTCATGAATGGGTGCATGTGTGTAATTGCCCAAAATGAATGGTTCTGTGTCCCTGAATGAACTGTTAAAACCTTTGACCGGAAACACGTTTTAATGTTTTTTTTTCCTCCCATTTATTCACCACGTTTAATCGAATGTGAAAATAAAGAAAGGGCAGCAGCGTTGCTGCATTAAGCCCGACCTTTTGTACCTGGAGTGAGCCTTGTGATTTACCACTGGCCGTCGGAGCAGAACGGAGCGTCGCTGTGGGCGACGGGCAGACGGCCCCATCCAAAAACACCTGTCTCTCCCCTCCTCCGCGAGGCCGGCTGGCGGGCCGGCGAAGGTTGTTCCGCTTAACATATTTGGAAGCTTTGAGCAGCATGTTTGAGTGATGCAACTGTTTTGGTTATTTATTGGTGACTTTCTCCCCCCCCCCATGGCTCGTAGGGAGCTCCCTGTGACCGAGAGGACTGCTAATAAACGCTCTGAGGGGATGAAATATTCATGCGGAGTTAAATTTGGATCCCGGAGACGTTGGGAGGAATTAGGCGCAGTCTGTAAAGATCAAAGCTGACAGGGGCACTTTTGGCTTGCAGAAAAGTCTCCTGTGAATTTTCCTTTTTTTTGGTGGTGCCTTATTAGACACGCAGAGAGGTGGATTCCCTGAATTATTCTTTCGTTTGTTTTTTTGTCCATTGTATTGTCATATTATTTTCATGCCTTTGTTTTTTGTTTGTCTTCCATGCTGTGGAATAGATCACACTACAAGCATATACACGTGACTGAACGCGTAAAACAAACGAGAATCTGAATGTGAAACTGTCTCGACTTGTGGACGGAAGCATCTGACACGGTGTCAGGCAGGGAACAGGGAATGTCGTGTCTTTTTCAGGGGGAGCAGGACGGCGCAGGGACGGGACTGACAGCACACACTGAGGAAATAAGACGAGAACAGAAAGCTGGCGTTTTGGCAGGGACTGAAATGCAAGCAGTGGGTGGGCTGAGGGCAGGAGAGCGTGGACCTGTCAGCGGCTTCTACCGCTCGGGTGGTTGATGCGTCTGTCCGCTTACTAGAGGCAAAACAAAAACTAGCAGTTTATACCCATGACAGGGATAGATGAGATTAATCAACACACCAGACTTGATCACTTTACATTAATTTATTTCGCAGACGCTTTTGTCCAAAGCAACATACAAGTGCGGATTAGTGAGCAAGGTCAGCCACAGTCCCTGAGGAGATTGGGGTTAAGGGCCTGGCTCAAGGGCCTGATGGTGCAATCACTCTGCAAGCCATGGGCTTTGAACCAGTGACCTTCCGATCGCGGGCACAGCGTCCTGATAGGCAGAGCCACACACCCCCAGACCTCTCAATGATCAGCACCTCTGCAACCTCTAACCTTATTAGCTATATAAAAGAATAAAAGAGCACATGGCCCACTCAGTATAGTGAAGTACAGACAATAGAGAAACATGGACAGTAAGTGGAGGTTTGCAGGCAGTGTGCTTAACAATCTGCACATCTAATCGCTGGAGAGGCATTCAGAGGGATTGGAACAACTCGAAAGGGTGGAGGGGGTCACCCTTGGCATTTCTGTGGAGTCACTCAGTGGTCTTTGCCCAGCCGCCAGAGGCCCATTTGTGTGACTCCTAGCTGCATGTGTCCAGCTGCATCTTGCAGCTTCTGAGCCTTCGGGGTTGTGTCAGCTCGCCATGCTGCTCCGTCATGGCCGAGGAAGCGGCAGTGGTGTGCGACAGGGCATTGCGGCATGACACGCAGGCCCAACGCGCCGGCCTAACGCGCAGGCCTTGGATAGAGGAGTGCCTCGGGTCCGCAGCGGCACACCGTGAGAGAAGATCCCACTTCGCGTTTAGTGTCCCACAGTGTGACGCATTCAAGCGGAAAAAGAATCTAAGTAAACAACGCTTTGAGGAAATCGCCTTGGGACTCGACAATACAGAATAAGAAAACATCTGGTTATGGCTGCTGCTTCACCATGTATATAGAGAATTTTCCTGCTTGTGTATTATCCATGCCAGAAAACGTACCTGTTTTATACAAACATAATTAAAAATATTAATGTAGTTTTTACCTATTTGTGACAAATTTTACTGGGGCTCGATATTCCGTACCCTGTTTGCTGCCCACGACAGTTCAAAAACAGTGAAATCTATGATAGACCAAATTACACTGACAAGAAGCACATGTGATTTTCAGGCGATTCTGATATTTCTCATCGGTTACCCTCATCTTTCTGGGATGACCTGATGAATGAAGCTAGCGAAATAATGACCAAACGACTCATGTTGAGCTGGTTAAGACTATTACAGATGTCTCCGGCTAGTTTTGAAGAGGAATTTCCAGATTATGGAATCATTAAGCATCTATCCGTCTGACTCATTTATGTAATTCTAATTAAAATACATCCATCCATTTCCTGTGAGGGCTTATTTGGTGCATAGTCACAGAGTCCCTGGATGGGACAGTAATCCATCTGAAACATATGTCTTTTTATAGTGGGGGGTAACCAAGGCACCTGAAGGAAGTCCATGCAAACCCAGCATGTTTATGCAAACTCTGCAAACACAGGCTGGGGCAGGAATGAAGCCCACCAGCAGGGGGCGTGAGCCCACTGAGTTCCCACTCCTCCCCTGGTGTAAAAGCTCAGCAAGTTAAAAAAAAAAAAAAAAAACATGTGATGTAGCTTCAAATGTGACATAATTTGGCCTCTTTGCTGCAATAGAGAACTTCAGAGTGATCATTATATCTGGTAAATCATTTCGAGGGAGCTTTATCTATAATGGATATCGTGGTTTTGTGGCTTCGCTGGCATATAATGTAATAGCAAAGTGATATTAGCAATAAGACAGCATGGAAAGTGGGAAATAGCACATGCTTCGGGGTTACAGAATAGAGTTGTGGGAATGTGCAGCTTGGCTCCTGACAGATGTGTGTGAGAGAGACCTGGGGCAGTGGCTAGGTCAATAACAAGGGGAAGACAGGAGAGAGCAGACAACAAAAAAATGTCAGTTCCACCCAGCAGAATGCACAGTAATAGACAAAAGGTACTGATGGACACACAGAGCTACAGAGTAAGGAGAGTCGGCACGTTAGGAACGATGTCTAACAGAGATTCGAGCAGCCTTATGGCACTGCAGCACTGCAAGATGGCCCAGACTATGTAGCCAGGTGGGAACAGGTGTCATCGTCAGATTGGTTCTCAGCCGGACCGAGGCATGATGGGAAGGGTATGTCATGGGAGTTCCCCCGGAAGGCAAACAAAAAAATCCACACGTTTTGGCCTCCACCCACCCCACCCTCTAGTGGCAGGAAGCCTTTACAGACAAATATTCTTAGTGGAAGACAATCCTGGTTTGCTTTGGACCATAAGTGGGGAACTTTATGTGTTAGATGGAAATGGAAGGAGCAAACAAGAATGTTTGGAAGGGTTGTGTGGATGGTGTGCCTCTCCACTGTACTGCTGCTGCTGACAGGCCCAAGGAGCCACTGGGCAGCTGCTTAACTTCAATCTGCAGGCATATGGATGGGAGTGGGGTCATTGTCCAGGGTGCTGAATTTCTATGTTGTGAAGTGGTGCTGAATAGACAGTGTTCCCGACGTCGAGGCCCATGCCCCCGCGACCCTCTGCCCCCCCACGCCGTTACGGCCAGGGGAAGCAGCGAGGTTCTAGCCGGTGAATTGCATTCTTTTGTGTTATGCAAATGTGCAGTGGCCATGGGAGCTCTTCCTTTCTCCGTAAACGTGCTCCCCTTCACGGTGTTCCATTCACCCTGCTCTCTCCCTAGGTCTCATTCGGTTGCAAGAGCTTATAAAAGCCCCGTCTCGCTACAACATTCGGCTGAAGATACGACAGTTGCCGGCAGAGACGAAGGACGCCAAGCCGCTGCTGAAGGAGATGAAGAGAGGGAAAGAGTTCCACGTTATCTTTGACTGTGGGCATGAAATGGCAGCTGGGATCCTTAAGCAGGTGAACCATTGTTTCTGCATGCTCCCTCTCTCCCTCTCTCTCTCTCTCCCTCTCTCCCTCTCTCACACGCACACACCCCTGCAGATTGAAATACTCACACCTAGGTATAATGGAAGCACTAGATGGGCAGAACTGGATGGCTATAACTTATATTTTTATCTTTTATTTCATTCTGACAGCGCTATTTATCACAATGTTATTTATAAATTGTTTGCAGTGGGTGAATTATTTTTGTCATTGACTGATCTGTCTGTTTGTGGGCATTCGAAACTCGATGTCACACTGGGTTTCTCTTAAATGCCTCAGTGTGGTATAAATATTAAATACAGGCACAGTTTCCAAATGCACAAAACATCCAGCGCTGAGAATGTGAGGTAGCAGTCAAAGATTGAAGGCCTGGCTTTTTTGAAGAAACAGAAGACCCGTTAGCCAAAGAATGCAGCTCAGACTGACAGGTGACGATCTCTGTGCCGTAATGAGCTGAGAAGGATGAAGCTCCCGATTGTCTCATTAATACAAAAGACTGGCTCTTAAAGACCAGAATCCATAGCTTGTCATTGTTTCCAGGGGTTATGTAGTAGAAGAAATTAATCATGGCTGTACTACAGGTGGAAGTGGATGGGTTGTGATACAGAGGGTATCATCATTTGTTGACCTGTGTCCTTGTTAATTAATAGTTTTGTACTGTATCTCCACTTTCCTGCTTGTTGTAATATGCTCTATATTTAATGATGTTCATGCCAATAAAACAATTGATACTGAGATATTACTGCAACACTGCAACTGCCAATTGTAAAGCCGTATATTAATCTGACAAAGAAGTTAGCGCATGAATGCTGAAACGGTAGCAACATTTGTCATCATTTATCTAATCTGTGCCATGGATTCCACAGGAAATAATCCTGCTCCAAACAGCATATGAATTACCATTTTAGCATTACCACTGCATAAACTACTATTGATTAATTAAATGTATCATTTTAATCAGGAAAGCTCCTTAATTAAAAAGTTTTTTTGGTTTCTTTTCATGCACTAAACAAAATGTAATCTTGTAAATAACTTTGGTGTTTTGTATCTCTTCAATGCTTTAATGGAAATGGATGTTTTAAACTTCTATAATTAAAGAGCCGTGGTTTTCTCCCAGGATTCCAGACTTGCATTAAATATTAAAGATAACATGGTTCACCCAGGCACTTACAAGGCTATTAATCAATTGCCAAAATGCAGATTGATAGTGAAGGTCAAGGACGCCTTTCATCAGTGGCAAGTGGCATGCAGTGTATGTCCCACTAATGAGCTGTAATAGAAGGCAGCTTCATTTTGTAGCATACCACTAATAATCAGGCTCATTTCTCTTTGTGAAACTTCGGCAATGCTCGATGGATTACATCACAATGTTCTTCGGCAAACTGTTTGTTCTGATCTGTTCTGTTAACCCATCATTTCAACAAGTGATGTAATTCATAGAACAAGCCAGCCCCTGTGATCTATCTCCAGGAACGTGTGTTTGGGGTTGCTGGTGTGGGTTGGACAAAGTAGCTATAGTCACAATATATGACCGTTGTAAATAAAAGGTTCTAGGCAAAGACCTAATTGCATTGACAACAGGTGAATGCTGCCTCTGCCAATCAGAATTAGCTAAAATTATCTGAGAAAAATCGATTACAGTCCATCTTTATAGATAGGATTATGGTTGCTTTCCATGCTTGCTTCTCAGAACTCTTTATTACCTGTATGTAGAACATCCAGGAACTGGTTATGGGTTTCTGCAGGACAAGAACTTGGTACAATAACAGCCCCATTGATATAAAATACAATATGATAGACACAACAAAAATAAGATTCAAGGCTAATTGCCAAACAATGTTACTATACAACGTAGTGCAAAACAATGCATTGTTTTGCATTGCAGCTTAGTGCATACGAGCACAATAACAAATGTCATACAACAAACAGAATGTACAACAACACCGATTACAGGCAAGTAATATTGCAACACTGAACTGAGTTATGGTGCTGTGATTGGCTGCCTAGGTTCTCAGTGTATGTGTGTGTGGGGTTATGCCCATACAGTAGGTTATATTATGGAGATGATGTGCAGTCTGAGTGGCAGAGAGGTGACATGAGGTGGGTGGCACCTGTAACAGCCCTGCCACCTCTACTGTTCACCCTTGCAGTAAAGGGAACTTCAGCAGTGGAGACCACCTGGGGGTAACCAGGCTATGATTGAGGTAGTCAGCGTATTCTCAGTAATGGCTGAGAAGAAGTTCATCATGATGGAAGGTGAGCTTAGTATTGGATGACCAACCTCTCATAGGATTTACTAATGATGGAGGAGGATATAATGTCCCACCTCAAGGTGCTGGTGGACCTCAGAAATATTAATGGCTCAACCAATTACTTGGCTTGGCCATTGACTTCGAAGGAGAGGCATGCAGGGGGATGTCTACTAGTGTCCACCAGTTTATCATTAGATATGGTCTCATCATTAGATACGAGGCCCGCTACTATCGTGTCATCCACAGACTAGGAATTTGGCTGCATTTGTAGAGGTGTCAGCCTTTTATGCATTCTGACATTTTCGTGTATATGATCTGTTCTAAGAATGTGTCCTATATTTGATGAAACTGATGACTGTGACAGAGATGCACTAAAACCACCCCCTAGCACTGCTGCTGTAACAAGTTTAGTGTCAGGGCTTACACAAGCCATTTTACATGTTCCATTAGTGGGGCTGCTAATTTGCATTTAAAATAATAGAAAAGTATTGTCTGTTTCCTGCAGTACCATGGTACTCTGTTCATAGTTCCATCCAAGAGCCAAAACTTTCTGGGTACACAGGTTGTTTGAGAACTTGTGCTTGTCATAGGTTCTGATTGTTTGCCCTGTATTATGTATGTTCTGTCTTATCCAAGCAAACAAAAGAATTTTATAATGTAAATTTCTGAACAATAAATTCTGCAATTATACATATCCTAACAGGACAAATCCTCACAGGGGAATCAGTCCAAGATGCTGGAAACTAAATTATGTTGTTTAAATTCTGTTATGCAACATTTTCAGTAACAATCGACTAACAAAACGAACCAACCCATCTGCTTGTAGACTTTAAATCTCTTTTTTGAGTGGCTGGTAGCAAATGTTATTAATTTTCCACACAGCAACTTCACAGTCAAATCCAAACTTTCATTTTAAGCCTATTCTTTCTCTTTTGCCTTTCTTCCCCGTCTTGTTATGTGAAAATCAGATTCTGTAAACAGTGAATGGACTGTATAATTTCTGCCTTACAGAAATGTTGATGTAGTCATTGGGCTTTGTGTGGTTATTCCTGATTGCTATTGGGGTTTGCAGACCTTTTGAAATGAGGTGTACGCTGCCTGATGAGGGGATTGGCTTGATGGTGGGATGGAGGAAGGGGGAGCGGAGATCAGTCTAAGGGGGAAATTAATTGCCCACAATGCAGGGGACAGTGCCAAAGGTGTCCCCTTAGATGCACCTCGTTAAATGCATGCAGACATGCACACTCTCACACACACTTACACAGACATACACCAGACACCCTCACAAACACACACACAAGCAAACACACACGTTTGTATTCATACACACACACACCTATTTGCATTCATGTTTCCGATGGACTGTCTATTCATTTCTTTCTATGGGCAAAACCCTAACCCCAAAAATGGCAACCTTAAGCCCTACCCAGCCCTAACCTTAACCATAAGTAACCTAACGAAATACATGACGGTTGGCATTTTTAGCTCTTTGATTGCAGTCAGATATTTTTTATAAAACTGAGTTTCCCCTTGTGGGGATCGAAAAACAGGGTCTCCACAATGTCAAAATAACATGCTTTTATCACATTGTGGGATCATTTGGTCCTCATGATGTAATATATACATGACCACACACACACACACACACATATATATATATATTAAAGGAGAGAAACACAGGAAAATACAAAGTCAAGGTCATCAAATATAAAATAACCAGACTTTTAATCTTATAGACTGTTACCGGTGAGTATGGAAAGAAAACAAATGTCAGTTCTTGTCCCAGTGTTTATGAAATGCTTCAAAAGGCTTTCAAAGGAATATCTCTGTGTAGAAATGGTATAAAACGTTAGAAATGGTATAAAACGTTACCATGGCACTAAAATAACAATGAGCTGAACAGGCATATGGAGTAACTGTCATTTGGAGAGAGCCCCTCTCCCTTTCCTGCGTGTACCATTAGTCCTCCACACCACTCAGCTATTATTTCCTTTTAAACATTAACTCAGACTAATTTATGCAGTTTCCCTACAGTTTACTCTTGGTACCGTCATGTATTATGCATGAAAGATGAGGTTATCGCTTTATGTTGTGCACAGAACAAAACTGTGAATTTTTTATTTAAATAAGGATTTTAAAATAGCAAAGATACAGGCATGCAAACATGTTCCCTCTTGATTTTTTTCCCCCTGACGTCCTCTTTCAACAAAATGGTCTCTAATGGTTTTTTTTTCCCTCAGTGAATCTGAGTTGCGGGCCTCGCAAATAGGTTACGTTGTTGATACACTGAGCTGTTTTTGTGCCGCGCGCCAGACTCGCGCGTGTCAGTGAGGCATTGGTATGGTGACAGACACTGTTTTCCTGTCTCTCTTGCAGGCGCTAGCCATGGGTATGATGACGGAGTATTACCACTACATCTTTACAACGCTGGTAAGCAATTTCACACACAATGGTATTTGGCGCCGCTGCTTAGGCGCTAATGGATATTTATTTCTCGGCGCCTCCATTACGAGACGCGAGCATTTCGCGACTGTTTAATAGGCTGAATGGAAAGCTGTAGTTTTACATCGAGGCGAGTTGCTTTTTTGACAATAAGAGCGAGCCAGACGGATCCAGCCTACTGTTTGTGGTGTTTAACAAGCAGACTAATGTCCTTGAAGGAGGTGAATCCAGATGAGGTAGCTTTTAAACTTATGAGGAGCAGAAACTACAGCACAGGAGAGGGCGGGGCTGGTGATGCCCGGCCTGCAGCAGTGGCCGGCTGGGGTCTGACCCTCCCCCACGCCGCCACAACATGTCGACCTTGTACTTATTTCTAAAGGGAAATTAATCAGTTAAGATTCAGGTCTTAAATTAAATGTGCGTGTAAATACCTGCTCAATAAATACACATGCAGTTTCCCAGTTTTACTATTTTCTTTACAAATAGAATAATTAATAATTAACCGGAAAAAGTCGGTATTGATGCTTGCACATGACACAAATATTGCATATTTGACACAATTACAAAGAACCTTGCTAGCCTTTCTGGAGATTTATAGTCAGATGTTATAGCTGTGCAATGTGATAGGTCTTGTTTCACTGCCTATTTCAGAGGCATATTTCCTTGATAAGACTTTGACAAGCATTCCTTAGTCCCCTTGGACATTAGGTCGATATCTATTCCACCCATCGGATGAGAGATAGGGTAATCATACTTCATAGACTTCAGCGTGATGAGAGCCGGTCAAGAAAATTGATTTTGAATGAGGGTTCTCCTTTGTTTAAATGCAGTTAATCATTATTGTCCGGCTTAAGATTACCGCAAGCACACAATGGTAAACACAAAATGGCTTTGATGTGTGTAGAATGGAGGGATGGCTTTTTCATATGGATGACAGTCAGTTTATGTCTCCCCACAACCCTGATGATTCTCCGATGGCACGGGCATCTGTGTCCGCTGCCCCCTCCTGAGACCCCGCCGCCCGGTCTGCTTCACCCGGGACCCCCCCCCCCCCCCGCTAAGTTTGGGTTTCGATGCAGCAGAAGGGGATGTTTTCAGATTGCGAGAAGTTTATGGAAAAAAGTGAAAATGGAGGAGAAATAGGAATAGGAGAGGTGATTTAGCCAAGAACTTTGGCAGACAAGTGGGCCAGAATTGTGAGCTTAATTTGCCAACCAGAAAACACAAACCAGCCATAGAGAGCCGGCATATGGCCTTCATCTTCTGCCAGCTTTCGCTCTCATTGCTGGTGTAATTTCTTGGAGATAAGCGTGTGCTAGTCGCCATTAGTTATAGCTAGTGGGTGTCTGTGCGAATGTACAAGAGTAGTCCTGTATGGTTGCGTCTGGCTGTGTGTCTCTCTCTGAGAAGTTTGTCCATACAAGCTCCTGCCTGTGAGTGTGTGTGAATTTGAGGAACTCTGTGTAGGTGTGACGCAGCACCTGTGCTTATGAGGCTGCTTTGATGTCTGTCTTGCGCAGCGCACAGGTTTGGGTGTACGCGTGTGTGTATTTAAATCATCACAGCAGAACTCGTATGAAAAGTGTCTGCTTGGCGTGATAGTTGCAGGGATGTTCCAGCTGCTGCATTGCATTTTATGCACGATCAAGACACAGAACAACCTAAAAACGCTGTATTCGATCACATTAATGTTGCCCACACACTGCCAGTGCTGCCAGTTAATGGCCTGCACCTGGACTCCATTTCTAGGATCTTTTTGCCCTGGATGTGGAACCGTACCGCTACAGCGGGGTGAACATGACCGGCTTCCGGATCCTCAACACCGAGAACACGCAAGTGTCCTCCATCATCGAGAAGTGGTCCATGGAGAGGCTTCAGGCCCCCCCGAAACCCGACTCGGGCCTGCTGGACGGGTTCATGACGGTAAGTGCTCTGGCTGATAAACTGTAAAATGCAGTGACTCTGTGCGGTTTTGCGGCCAGAGCATTAGAAGATCAAAGACTTTATCTTCATAATGTTCTGTTTAAATCTTTAATATGCTTGCAGCTAAATGTTTATATGTTACATGTCAGCTTTGTGAAGTACTGCCAATTTGCATCTTTAGAAGCATCAGAGTAAATAATTACAATGTCGGAAGATTTGGAACAATTTCTTTCTGAATAACAGCCTCTTATTAATCACTGCTTTTCCAATTTAAATGATAAAATCAGTAAAATATTTAAAATGTCAGTTGTTCTATGTTATATTCTCGGGCAGACTATGATTTTCGTTGTTCTTGGGACATTTAGAGGGAATGACTTTGACTGGGAATGACCCGGTGTCCACTGGCTGTGAGTGCGAGGCCCCCACGCAGCGGAAACGGAGCCGTTTTGACAGCTTGATTGGCCATCGCTGGGGCTCAGGCGTCTGTAAAATCTCACAGACAGTAATGACCGCTCTTCAACGCTCCAACACTTATGCTCTTTAGCTGGGAACGCAGCCAGAAATGAAAACTGTCAGGGTACAAAGACAGACAGAGAAATTAGAGTTCCGGTTTTGAGGCATCTGCCAAAACAACTGTTACAATGATAGAAGTGGAGCGCTACAAACTGGTCTGAGACCAGTCAAGGTTCCGTGAGCGGCTGATGTGAAGTGAGTGCCGATTTGAAGGGGGTCACTAGCTGGTGGACGGAAGGGCATTTCGTTTTGTGTGAAGTTTCAGATCAGTGCAGTTTGCTTTGTTGCTCCGCGTTGACTCTGGGTGTTGATGGAACAGTTTAACTATTAATGTTCCTCTGATGTTGGTTGGGTGAGGAAGTAGGTGCGGTGCAGGTGTGTGGTGCCCTTAAGCTTATATATGAGGCTTTTAACACATAGTCAATTAAAACTCAGAGCCTTTGCATCAGCTAACTCAGGCCAGCTGTCGTGATCTCATCTCTGAGTGGAAGGACTCAACGGTGCGTTTAAAATCCCCTCCGCCCGCTCCTTAGCATCTACTCTTTGCTTTTAGCTGTCCTTGCAGATAAATAACTTTAATTTCTTTTGACTAAAGAAAAAAGAGATTTATGTACGTCAAGGCTGTACGGCTTGTGAATGAGATAATGGAATGTGAGTTAGAATGAGCGATTGATTAATTAGGCAAATGGCAAATCAGTCAACGCCTAATGCATATTGACATGGCAAAAGGTTTCTTAAACGTTTGATTAACTGCTTCATTTGTGCGACTTATTTATGGTTTGCTGTCTTAAAAAACAAACTTTTTGAAACGCCTAGTAGGGATCTGATGAATGTGATTTTTTAGCTTATCATATGCAAACAGTTTTTCGTACGTCATTCTTTGTTTAATCACATGACGATGATGTTGATGACCACGACCGAGTTCTATGATTTCCTGGGGGTTGCCTCATGGTAGTGATAAATTTTGGTGATGTAAGTAGTGTAGTTTTATTGCATTTAAATTATTAACTCTTATGGCAACATTGTTCTTTAAATTACATGTGACCTTGACTCGTTTTATGTTGCCTTCCAGGAAAATATTTCAGAGCTATTGAAAAATAAGGGGTGACAATGAAGCTGTGTGATTTTGCCGTTTTGTCAAGTGTAGATGACTGCATGTTCCAGTTTGTAGGACATTAGCTAGTGGATGCCGAACATTTACCCACAATTGCCCGCCACAGGTTGGCACTGAGCTCATCCAACACTCTGAACCGCAGAGAATATTTTAAGTGGAACATGACCATCTGAGGGGCAGCAGTGTCTCCTCACACCTTTGGAGCTTGGCTTCAAATCTCAGCCAGGGTTCCATGTGTGTGGAGTTTGCATGATCTCCCCGTGTCATCGGGAGGGTTTCCTCTGGGTGCTCTGATTTCCCCCCACAGTTTAAAAGCATGTTGAGGATCCTTGGAGTTACCAAATCGCCTGTAGGTCTGCATGTATGAGTGTAGATGCCACCCTGAATAGGACCAACATTTACAGAATATGGGTGGAGGGATGGATGAATATCTGCCACATACTCCACTGGCAAAGAAATGCTCATAACTTATTTATCCTTCTCCTTTTATTTGGCAGGAATGACAAATAAAATACTGAAATTCTGGTCTGTAATGCAGGCGTTACGAAAAAAGAATATCAATTAGTCTGTTGAAATATTATCCTCAAAAGTGTGGCTTTTAGTTTGTGAGTTCTGGATTATAAACTCAAATTCTGCATTTTTTTCTTTATGCAACTATTAATCTGCTTTTGAAAAGTTCTGTCCAGAGCCACGGCTTAACACACATAATGAAAATGACCCAACAGGCTTGGCAGGGACATTAGCATATTTTCTTTCTCAGCTAATTGCTTTACCTCCTGTGTGATTTACTCAGCACACCCTAATCTTGTGCAGATTATGCAGCACCAGGGTCTGGTCCGAGCCACAGATCTCTCGGTAAACAACGATTGCTTGAGTTTGACAGAGAGCGACCGCAGTTTTCCATCTCTTTGTGTCACTTCTTTGTCCCCTGCTTTGCTGAAGGTCAGGAGAACACAGCATGGTCAGTTGACTCGCTCTTTTTTAACGTAGAAGCGGACAGCCTTCAGGAGTGAGGTTTTTTGTGTCGCCGGATTTGATTTGACCCAGCAGGATAAGTTTTTATTTCCTGCATTTTAGATTCCTCACAAATTGCTCCCAGCATAGGCCGAAGGGCTAAGGTGTGATCTGTGCCCTCGGTGTCAGGAGAGGATTGTTTAAGTAAATAAAAAAAAAGCTAAATTCACAAACTAATTCATATTCGGCACAGAATGACTTGTAAGCATGATAGACAGCAGCTTGGGCAAATCTGAACGGACACATCCGAATAGGTTGTCACCCTCTTGAGGGCTCCATTTTCAGCTTGCGTGACACATATTGACATAAATTTCTGCAAATCCAGACTGTGCAGAAATGAGGAAAAAAAAAATCTATCTCAGCATTCAAATGAAGGGAGATCATATTTAACAGAGCTCAGCCTTTGTGATGCCAGAGAGAGGCAGGAAGAAAAGCAGAGCTCTCCGTTACCACCCAGGACAGCCGCTCTCCTCCATCGGTCTGTCCATCACAGCGTCTGTGGGATTGTGGCAGCAGAAAAATCTCACTGTACCAGCGGGAGATACTGCAATCTGAGAGGCACGTAGGAGCACAGCAGCCAGCTGGACCGGCTGGAGAAATCCAGATCTTAAAAGATCAAATAAAGGCTTATGGTCTGGGGGTGGAATTGTTGGGGGGTGGGGGGAGGTTCCAACTGCAAAGGCTACATCCAGCATCTCACCGGCATCTTTCAAAAGCCACAGCCTCAAAAGAGCCAGAAAATGAGCCGGTCATATCTTTTTAAACATGGATCTGATGGACCGCGTACATCAGGAAATCACTGTCGTAGAAGCTTAATAATCTTAAGCAGTCATTTCACTCTTTATGTAATGATAACCTGCAGCATGCACAATTTGCTGCCGTGCAGCGGAAACCCGAAAGGAAAAAGCTGCAAAATTTGGTAATGTAGCCAAATAACACGATGCGCCCCCATGTGGATAACGGTGGATTGCAACAATGCGCCCCCTTGTGGATGTTAGTGGATGTGAGGCTGTTAAGTGAGAAGGCGAGCGTGTCTTTGTGCATACGGACGGGTGGGCTAGTTTGGATGAGAGGTCCGAGCCCCCGTCCTCTCTCAGCCTCATGTGGAAGCTCTGTTGGAAGGGAACACTGACCCGGACGCTACCCGCAAATTAAAGACCGGTTAGCGGCGGCCTCTCTTCCCGGCTTGTTAGGGAGCTGTTGGTTTTGGAAACGGAAAGCGTGATTTGGCTCCCCGCTGGCCACATGCCGCGCAAAGTATGCTTGGACCAGGACCCAGCATGCATTTTTCCGGCAGCTGGGCCGGCGCGGGGTCCAGCTGGCGCTTGCCCCCGTCCTCTCGCTCGCCTCGTGGGCCAAGAGCAAGGTGTCAGCGCCATGCCCCCTCCCGCGGAAACGGAGCCCTCTCCTCGTCTTCCGTAGGCCCCCGAATCGACGGATGGCGCTGCGGCACACTGAGTCTGATGGCAGGACTCTGCAAACAGCGAAACATGTGACCAATGGCCAGTTCCCGCCCCTTCGCTGTCGCTGCCTGTGGGGTTCTATGCTAACAGCACGTCCTTTCAATTTCTCATGGAGGCACCTGTTATGTCAATTGGTGCATTTTCCTGTGACCAATCCCAGCTCGCCAGGTCTGTCAGGTGTCTGTCTGGTTCTGTTTAATCTCATAGTAAATAAAAAGAGTATATGGACAAGGATTGTTCCTCCCGCTGCCTGAAAGGCAACCGAATAATCGGATGTAGTTCCAAGTCTGAAGCCTTTTAGCACTCAGGGGAGACAGCATTTTGGCTTTAAGACTAACTCAGATTTCTTTAGTTAAATTATTGTAGTATATTTAAGAATATTATATTTCGGATAAGCTCCAGACCTCCCACGACCCTGAATAGGACGAATGGTGACACATAATGGATGGATGGATGGATGGATATGCTAATACATTACACCTAAAAGAACACCAGTAAAAACACATATAACCTATTCAAGAATGAAAAGAAATTAAAAGTAAAACGTAGAAAGTGTGGATTGTAATTAAAATACAGTGTTAAGTCTAGTTGTGCTGTGAGTGCGGAGCCTTAGCTACAGAGGCAGATTTAGCAGTAGTCTTCGTTAGTATTAGCATGCCGTTCTCCTGGGGGAAACGGTTAAAATGATGACGGAATGCTATCATTTAGAATAGCACCACTTCTCCATAGGATTTTTTTTTTCCATAAAGTCAAGAAAGTGCAGGTATTTCCTGTAATTATTAAGCACGTCTCCAGTGCTTTAAAGTTTTCATGGCATTTATCGTTTACCAACAGAAACTGTATTAGCTTGATTAAATTAGCAATGTTATTTTATTTTTTGCTAGTATGCACTTTTACTTTTCTACAATTGTGCAAAAAAGCAACTTTCAGATTCTTATAATTCTTATAATTAGAACTTGTATTATCTGGGGAGGGACACATTTCCCAGTCCAGGTTTGAGTGCCCCCCCAGACCTATAGGATTTTGCATAGATTTCTTGTGGGTGCCAAGCTTTCCTTCTACAGTCCATGAACATGCAAGCGGATGAATTTTTGTTTCTAGATGGACTTGCATCCTGCACAGGACGTCTCCTGTTTTGCACCATGTGCTACCTGCAGTAAACTGTAGATGGACAGAGAGTCATATTCCTCAGTATTCATCTGTTTACGTGCATTTGCACAATGAGTGTTATCGAGTGTCTTTAGTCCTGCGTACAGTAATATTTGAAGTGTATGAGAAGGAGAGATTATGTAGCTTTGGAGCACAGCAGTGATCAGCTTCTCTAAACCTCATACACCTTATACATTATTGCCCTCTGTTAACCTTCAGTGAAAAAAGCAATAATTTAGCCAAATTATGAGTTTATTATGTTTGATAATAGGTGATGGTGGACAGTGTCAAATGCCGAAGCAGCAGCTTAATAGGCACGTAATAAGCAGGCAGTTGGACCTGTCTGCACTCTCATCCTTCATAAATACCCTGTATTGTCCAACATTAAGTTTACAAGACAGGTCCATGTCTTAGTCCTAAAGTCATTTGGTGTGCTTTTAACAGTGGACATCTCTGTGGACTGTTTCTGGACCCATGGACTTCAGATGATGTGTAATTTCATGCTTCTAGTCATTACATGTAGGGTGTACTGTACAATTCTCTCGTATCTCATAGATTTTTTTTTTACTACAGTGTAGTGCAAATCCTGTTTTGTGAATGTCTGACTATATTTATATACACAAATCCATCCATCCATCCATCCATCCATCTATCCATCCTTCCATGTTTCAGGCCTTTATCCTAGTCAGGATTGTAGGTCAAATAGACAAATATTCACTTCCAGATGCTTTAAATGACAATTTATAACAATTTATTTAAATATGGACTTTTCCATATATGAAGATAAGATGGCAGTATGTGCTTCTCTGCCTTGTTCAGGCTGAATGGCCACATATCCCGTCTTTAGCTGCCAGCCTCACTCCCAGTCTCCCTGGGCTATTTGTCCAGCCCCCAAGGGTTCACGGTGAATCGCCACCAAAGCCCAAATTTAAAAAATCCACCTTAGGCCATTTCTATTAATGGGATAATTCTAATAATAAAATTCTGTGTCTCGGTGGTCAGACTGTCATGGACGTGACACGCCAGAGGGCCACCGTGTCAGGGCCTCACGCGTTCGATCGCTGCCTTAAAAATGCGGCTCTGAGAGCAGGGGGGGGGAGATTGCAGACAGGCAGACAGAGTGTGGCAGCATGGAGGGAGCCTCAGGCTGACGAGGGAGGCGGCTTTCTGCAGATACATTCCCAGATAACGATGGCAGCGGCAACAACAATAATCATTATCGTCAGCGATAATCACAGCGTTGGAGTCTTAAATTAATTCAGCTATGGATGAACTATGGTCCATAAAAATCACAGCTGGAGGAACATTATGCAGCGATGAGTAGGAGACAGAGCCACTCTCATTTCCGTGACGCCCAGCTTCCTCTGCTGAGCGCTTTGACGTCAGCTCTCCTGTTTCCCCACTGCACACTTAAGCAGAGTTTCCTGCAGTTTAAACTAAAGACAATGCACACTGTTTGACTATAGCACACAGTGCCACGCAGTTAAATGCTGTGTTCTTCCTGATGGACAATCTGTCCCAGTAATAGGCTGCTCTTTTTGTGTAGCGATTACACTCTGTTAGCACTGACCATAACATTGCAGTCTTACCATTTTAGAACGATAAACACTGTGAATATTACAACTGTTATGTTAATCGCACGGACAATAACTGGCATCTCGCAATTGCTGAAGTGTTACAATGAATTAAAAAAAAAATGTAAAAAGTGTCACTAAAATCATTCTCACTATAACGTTTTGGTGTGACTGCAGGGTTACCTAACTACCTTGCTGATTAGCATTTTCGAGTTTGGTTACGCAAAAAGATCGATATGCATTCATACATAGATATTTCATTGTTTGCAGGGGAATACTAGATTAGATTACCATTATTAATTTTCACTGACATAGTTTTGAATTGCAGTATTTTCATATAATTGTGACCATACCAGCAAACAAAATATAAATATTTCTTTTTAGCTTGTTATTGTATCTAAATTTTCAGCTGGAATCAAATACTTTCACCAGACGTAATAGAACTCCAGTGATAAATGATAGAACCAAACTGTGAATGTAAGATTGAGCAGCTTGTGGAGGCACTTAATGTATATTTTTTTAGTAGTGCCTGATAAACACGTGTAAGATGGGGGAGTGTAGCTTATGAGCGGACATGGACCCTTTCCCCAGTCCTTATAGCTGGCATTTTCTGGCCCCTGCTAAGTGCCCAAACCCTGACTCCTGACCTCACATGCAGTTATGGCCCTTTCTTTGACCTGATGCCAGTTTTTTTTCCCTCTGAGTGTTTTAGCCTCTAGCGCCGATATCAAAATGGCTCTTTTTTTTGCTGCTGTTAAATCTGTCCCCATGCCTATCTCACACGGTTCCTGCCTGGAGGTAGTCTTACCGTGCCTGACCGTCCTATGGCAAAAATAAGAAAATTCTTTGAATTATAGTCGTTCTTTCTACTACAGATGAATGTGGGGATTTATTTATTCTTTTTTTTTTTGGCTACAGATGTTCTGGATGAAGGTCTTTCGTTTGACTCTGCATTTTAATTATGCTTTTTGCATTTTTTTTTCCCCTTTAGAAATTTCCCATTTAGATCATTGGCTAAAACCTGAATCCGGCGTACGAGCCGATCAATTAAAATAAAAATATTCATGGCCGGCACAGCGATGTTTTGATAATTAGAATAGCTACCCTCAGAGATTTAGGATTTTAGGTCTTAAAAGTGAGATCAAATGGCAAGCTTGTGGAGGCGGCCACGGGATCGTTGGCGGCATGGTGGCCTATTCAGGCTCGACTCGTTATGCCTGCTTATTACTGTGAGAGGGAGGCCATTTTCCTAAATGTCCTTTTAATCAGGCGCGAGTCACGCGGCATGGTGCTAAGTGGGCAGTCCCTGTGCCAACACCCCGGCCGCTCAGTGATGTATAGGGGATAATGGCACACTCGTATACCCTCCCTTTCTCTCACTTCATAATATTTTCTGTGTTTATTATTTATCTGTTCTCTCCCCAGACATCCTAATCCAGCATGACTCACATTGAGCGTCATTACCCAGTTAAACATCTGGCCAACATCTCCCTTGAATGCCAAGCAGCATCCGCAGAAGTAAAAACTACGGTCTCTTGGGCCTATTTTTTTTATTTATTTATTTATTTTTAAAATCAATTGTTGCATTCAACTTCCTCCTCAGTCTTATTCCGAGTCACATTCACATCTCACAAACGAAATTTTTTTTCCTTCTTCACCAAAATGTCATTTTTTGCCTCCACACAGATTCAAATCCACCTGTGTGCTGACTGCAGCCAGCATGATTGGCAATGCCTGTTTGTGCTTTATTTATGGCAAGAAGAAATAGCTTCATACACTAAAAAATTTAAATAGCAGTAATACAATAACTGATTTCTGGACCGAAGCCATATCACTGACCAGTCAGCTTATAGGTCCTATTGTCTGAAACAGATAATGCTCAATATCAGTCACTGTGTTTGATCCTGTCGCAATAACCTTCATATATAAATACTGCAACTAATTCACAAGTGAAAGATGTGACAGGAGAGACGAGAAGCTGGGCTTTCAGTGTGTGGTTCTGGCTTTTTCTATGGCAGGACTAGCATTTCAGAAGACTGATATTTCAAAGGTTTGAACAATTTTGTTTTTCTGATCGGTTCTACAAGTATAAAGGACACAGGGGCATAAAAAGCAAGTAAGGTCACACCATTTAATGCCGGATTGCAATGAGTCATGCATGGTCTTCAAACCGTTTTGATAATAGGGTTTTTTTCCCCCTGTCATTTACAAAGTGCTGCCTCTACGAGACTGTTTGCACAGAGTACTCTCAAGGGTGCCGTCATAAAGCCCGCAGAATGTATCTGGGGAAGATGATTCTTCTCTGTCACCTCTGAGTCGCCAGGGGAGTAACCCCTGTGCACTTGGGAAATAGCTCAGTCACTCAACATTTTTGTTGTGTTTTTTTAAGACTTAGCTCTTTATTGGGTACTTAAGTGAGAGATTGAGAATCACAGAGCCAGTTAGCTCATTGTATGGACAGTGACTTGGGAGAGTGCCATTTAGGAACATACTACATGGTGCTTCACTGCACTCAAGGTCTCATAGAGTGCAAATAACTGCAATGCCAGTAACTGAATCAGTATATCAACTGTGGGGCCATTAACTGTGTTTGTGGTTGTTTATTGTTAATGTTCATGTCAACTAACTCAATGTTCGGAAGATTAAGTAGTTTTTTGTAAACGTTTTGTTGTGCATCGCAGTGACATACAAGATGATAAGCGATATTGTTTATAGAGAGCTGAGATATAAGTGGCTTATATTAGGCCTTGACATATATACACATTGCATTGACAAAAATATTGGGACACCTGGCTATTACACCTACAGGAGCTTTAATGACATCCCATTCTAAATCCATAAGCACCAATAAGGAGTTTTGGTAACAACTGTCACTTCTGGAAGGCTTTCTACAAGGCTTTGGAGTGTGTCTGTGTTGGAATTTTTCACCCATTTATCCAGAAGAGCATTAGTAAGGTCAGGCACTGATGCTGGATGTGAAGGCCTGGCTCAAAATCTCTGTTGTAGTTCATCCCAAAAGTGTTTGATGGGGTTGAGGTTGGGACTCTGTGTGGTCAAGTTCTTCCAGGTTCTTCTGTTCATGCTGGAACAGAAAAGGGCCTTCCCGAAACTGTTCCCACAAATTTGGAAGCATTGAATTGCCCAAAATGTCTTAGCATGTTGAAGCATTAAGAGTTCCCTTCACTGAAACTAAGGGGCCTAGCCCAACCCTGGAAAAACAACCCCATACCATTATCCCTTCTCTAGCAAACTTTTCAGTTGGCACAATGCAGTCAGGCAGGTAATGTTCTCCTGGAATCTGGCACACCCAGACTTGTCCAATAGACTGCCAGACAGAGATGTGTGATTCTTCACTCTACACAACACATTTCCACTGCTCCAGTGGTGGTCCAGTGGTGGTCCAGTGGTGGCGTGCTTTACCACTCCATCCAACGCTTGGCATTGCCCTTGGTGATGTAAGGCTTGCATGCAGCTGCCTGGCCATAGAAGCCCATTCCACGAAGCTCTCAGCTCACTGTTTTTGTGCTGGGGTTAATGCCAGAGGAAGTTTGAAACTCTGCATTTATTGAGTCATCAGAGCTTTGGCTACTTTTATGCACTGTGCACCTCAGCACTCGGCAACCTTGTTCAGTTACTTTACCTGGTTTGCTACTTCATGGCTGAATTTTTGTTGTTCCTAAATGCTTCCACTTTGCAATAATACCACTTACAGTTGACTGTGGAATATCAGGGAAGAAATTTCACGACTAACTTTTTGCAAAGGCGGCATCCCATGTCAACACCCTGCATGAATTCATTGAGCTCTTCAGAACGACCCATTCTTTCACAAATGCCTGTAAACCTGACTTCATGTCTAGGTGCTTGATTTTATATATCTGTGGCAATGGGTCCGAATGCAACACCTGAATTCAGTGATTAAGAGGTGTGTCCTAGTACTTTTGTCCATACAGTGCATGTTGATTGATACAATTGCTGAAAATCCTACCAATAAAGCACCAATAATATCTCAAAACATTTATGATGAAATGAAAATGAGCCGGAGACAATGCTAAGAAGCTATGCTTCCTGTATAATCACTTACTGCCCATAATCTGGCATTATTAGTAAGTGTTATGGTTCAGTCTATGATTAAGCTATGACCAAATGGGTGTCGAGAGCATATGCCAAACAAAAACTTTAAATCCAAAAGTTATATATTTTTAAAGCTACTATTGTTATGTAGAGCAGACTATTGTGGTCTATTTAATTTTTGACTGTGTAAAATCATTTTAGTCAATATGATCAATTACTGGTATTTTTAGCCCCTTCTTATAGGTATCAGGATTGATCAGTATTGATCTGACCCTAGTAGCTATATATATTCTGCTCATCTGTAATTCAGAGATTTTTTTATGTTATTCACTGAGGGATATATGGGATTAGAGAACATTGCTTATGTTTGCTTGCTATTTTCCACCATTAAAGCAAGTACTGCTTTGATTTGTCTGTGTTTTCTCAGATTTAATGAATTGAGAGGTGTTTGTTGACACATTATGGGATAGTGAATTACGAAGTGGCACCTACCTCCAAAAAAAAACCCAACGTGAAACCAAAAACAAACATCAAGCCGTCCCTCCACACCTTCAGGTAGAGGAAGTGTGACGGCATGTTGACATGAAAACGTCCCCTTGAGCCGCCGCTTCTCATGCTGGTGACGTGGTGGCGCCACCTGGTGGGCCGGTGGGCCGGCGCGTCACGGTGCCCTCCAGGCAGCAGCTGCGTACAGCGATAGCGGCAGCATGTTATGCATCATGGTGCTGATGCCGTGTGACATCTGCATAGTGAGAAGGTTTGCGGGTCTGCGTCAGGTGTGTTGACTCTACTGGGCTCTCCTTCTAGAACAGGACAAGCAAATACTCTTCATAAAAAACACACAACTTTGCCTTTTAAATTCAGCCTATGGGAGTCCTGAAATGTCAATGGGATTCTCTGGTGGGTCAGGCTGCTTCTGGGGAGCAGGCCGAATCAGTGGTGTGCTTTGACTGCGGGGGTACATATGGCCTCCTTCCTCTTATTACATATTACTAGGTGCCAGGAGCTTCTTGTTACCCTTGTGATAATGAGGTGATTATTTTAACTTTCCACACAGTTAGGGACTTGTAGAGCTTGTTTTCCGTTCCATTATAATAGCATCGCCTCTGTACCTTGGCATGGATACGCCTGAAAACTCAAGGTGCATCCAATTGATCCGAGGTGGTTGTGTATCCTTAGGCAAAGGGGAGATGTTGTTGGATTAAGGAAATTCTCAGCCCTGAAGCAATTTTGTTAAGCACACTTACTCAGGCATAATTCGAATTATACAGCTAGATATACAGTTATGCTGGTGTGTACTTTTCTGTCGGAAATTATGACTTGATGTGGCTGTATCAGCACAGTCGTACCTTCAACATAACTGCAAACGTTGTAATTTGATTATCTCCTCCTTATTCAGTGACCCTTTGAGGCTCTTTTGGTGGTGCTTTAGTCTGAAGGACAAAAAAGAGTCAAATACAAACCGGCTTGCACAAGTTGGTTTACTGCCTCAAGCGTGGTGAATTCCTTTCAAGAAATCAGTAACCAGAATATGTCAGAAATCAACAGAATTCAGCTGTCTAAGTATAACATTTCTGGGAGGTGGTGTGGATGTGTGAATGTGTTGTTTTTTTTTTTTTGGGTGTGGGGGGTGTCAAACCTAGGAAAGCAGCGGGGTGTATATGAGATTTTCTAATGGATGCATCATGCTGGTAGACTATTCTTACCAACAGGAGACGTGTGTGAGAGCCAATTCACATTAGGGCGAAATGGCCCGTTGTAAGCACGCGGAACATGCTCGCTTGGGATTAAAAAAACTCATGGCCCATCACAGCCCATCGCCAAAACAACAGAAAAAACAATGACATTAAATTGGAGCCTGAAAACAGATGAGTTCCTATTTACTAGCTCATTGATTCCTCCTTTATTCTGGGTCCTGTCTTGGGCTGTGATGGCCATTCCCCCCAGCCCAGCCCAACCTAGCCCACCCCCCCCGGCTCACAATGGGACCCCCACCGCTTTGGTTTCCCTTTGACTGCGCTGGGGAGAAGAGAGAAGGCAGTGATGTAGGGGGCCATTCTGGCAGCAAACCAAGCCAATTTGCTGTGGGGAGCTCATCTGCGTTTAAGTAACACAGAAATGTGTGGGAAATGGGAAGCTGCGTAAACAGAGGTATTGTGGTGGGGGAAAGTGTGTCAGAAAGGGTGCTTGCTGTGAAATTGTCTGGACGTGTGTTTTTCCATTTTTCTGACAGTTTACAAGAAAACCTCAAATATTCATGGAGAAAGAAAATTATATATATTTTTTCCCTTTAGCCTAAATGATATAATTACACATTTTTGAAGACTTCTAAAGTAACATTGAATCAGGAGGAGACACCATTTTGATATTCCTTGTTCCTTTTCATCTCATGCATTATGATCACGATGATTTAATTTTCCCAGTCTGCAAACTTATCAAAACCTCAGCAAGGGTCAGTGGAAATACAAACAGTTGCTTGTTTTCAGGCGGGTGACTGTGGCACATTGAGCCATGCCCCTCCAGCATGCCTTGGCATTTAAAGAGCACTGGTTTCATGGGCACATTTATGTAGTGCTGTCCCAAGGTGATGCACCGATGATGATGAGGAGGAGTATGATGAGTGGCAGACTTCAAAGGATGCTGACAGAAACAGACGGATCCAGGCACTATGGAAACCACTTCCCAGTTTCAGAGTGTTTGCCAAACACAG
This sequence comes from Paramormyrops kingsleyae, assembly GCF_048594095.1. NCBI lineage: Eukaryota > Metazoa > Chordata > Actinopteri > Osteoglossiformes > Mormyridae > Paramormyrops > Paramormyrops kingsleyae. The sequence continues at coordinate 27,346,258 of NC_132805.1, forward strand.
AGCCTTGCAAACTCAATTAAAACCCAGATTTCCCCCAGGAAGAAAGGAAATGTGAAATTATCCTTGCTTGTTAAACCTGTCACTTAATTTCAGTCTAATTATTAGTTATGATCCCAGAGACCTCTAGGCTAATTGTTTTTTCCCTCTTCGTCTTTGTTCCATTTTCTGAGGACTAGTAGGTTTTCTGTGACTCTCCGTATTTTACAAAATTGTGACGTATATTGATGTAGCAAGAGCTTGAGGTAACTGGATTACTTGTCTTGAGCCTTTTAGTTTGATTTGGTTTGACAGCTACATTTCGTCTTGAATATGTTTCAAATTTGAAACCTTTTTTATGGAGGACGACCTACTTTTTTGTTACGAACTATCTGTCTGTAGGGATAGATCTTTCTCAATCACAGAAGTAAGTTCATCTCTTTTATTATTTACACGCTGAAAGTCCTGAATATGAAGCACATAGTCGCACCATGTGCTGCTTTTATACGGCACCTACTGAGTTGTTTGAAAAGTGTTTGTTCAGATATAAGAAACATGAAAGCACCTGCATATTATTCTTATTGCACTTGCGTCGCATCACTTAAATCTTCAAACGCCCCGGAGTTTGATAATTCTGTTACCATGGTTACAGCGTGGAGGCTTCCGAATTGTCATGGAGGTTCAAGACGAGGACGCAGAAAAGTGGGCTGAGATTTGCTGGGGTGTGAATGGCGCCAGGGAGTCACGTAGAGCTGGGAGGGAGAGATCAGGTCGAGAGGGTCGCAAAGAGGAGAGATGGAGAGACAGAAGACAAAGGAACAAAGGAACGTTGAGTTTCAGGTTAGATGGGAAAAGAAGGCCAAGGAGAAAGCGTGTCCGGTGGCCCAGCAGACTGCCAAACAAGGCCCCTCATTCCATTAAAATATCAAAAGCTTGAAACTCCCCTGGAGGTGAACTTAAAGCATCCTCTATGCCTGAATTGCCCCATCAAACACCAATGCCACCCCTGCAAGACAGACACGTTACACATGTATTGGTGATTTGCCACACCCTCATGTTTCGTAATTTTCCCTGGAATTTTAAATAATAACATGCGTGGGTTTCACGTTCTCCCCGTGTCATCGTGGGGTTCCCTTCGGGTTCTCTGGTTACTCCCGTACAGTTCAAAAACATGCTGAGGTCAATTGGAGTTACCATAGGTGTGAGTGTGCGTGTGCCCTCTGATGGGTTGGCACCCAGTCCTGGGTTGTTCCATGCCTTGTGCCCTTAGCTTCTGGGATAGGCTCCAGATCCCAGCAACCCTGCATAAGACTAGCAGGTTTTGAAAATGGATGGATGGATGGAACACGGGGTGGCCGTGTTCTCTGTTACCTCCTGATGCACCAAGCTTACCAAGCACTGCACTCAGTCTGTCATTGTTGAGATGATGTCCCAGCCTGGAACAAGTTTAGGATTTTTTTTTTGTGCCTCAAACAAGCTTAGTGACAGTGGCAGCTGTACCCCGCGGCTGATTTCATGTTAACGGTCACCGTAGGGAGTCTGTCTTTGTGGCACCCAGGGTAGGACCGTGCCCACCTGGGTCTGTGCCCAGGCAGGGCGACTCAGCATTGAGAATCAGCCTCACTTCCTCTTCGTAGAGCTTCAGGGTTCAGCAGATGAATGACATGAACCGAAGAACGATGGAGGAAGTGGAGGAGTGTCACTGCTGGCAACAGTTCTGCTGCTTATTTCTGTAGTGATTTTTAGCAGGAGGAAATGGCATTTCTACATTCTCCTAGTGGCTAAGAGAGAGAGAGACCTTCCTAGAGAGCATCGTGAAGACCACGTTGTGAGTGTTCTCGTCTAAGCAGAAACTCCATCTAGCTAACCAAAGGTTAAATTGAATTGTCTGTATTAAAAGGAAAACGGGAATGCAAAAATAGCAGGATTGTCAGCTATATAATGTATTTTTAGTAAGTGTATCCCATTGGTTTATCTCTTTATTGTGAAAGTCACTTTGATGTGCATAGTGTGTGATGAAGTGAGGTGATGTCAGCTCTAAATGAGTTTCCATCCTCATGATAGAAATTAATCAAAGCGCCCATAGCCCGCTGATGAAGTGATTTTCTGACTCTGTGAGAAAGGCCCTCTTCTGAAAGTCATGAGAAGGTGTCGTTTTACGCTGACTCATGCACTTACATATCTGGAGACGATAACCGCGAATGCCAGTATCCCTGACGATTCTCAGAAAGACGAATGAACGTGGTGATGAGCGCCCCCCCCTTTTTTCTTTGACCCAAATCACAATGAGGCCTCTGTCTCTTTTTTGCTGGGACCAAATTAAAAGTTCTATGCTCTCACCGGCCACTAGGGAGTGCTGACCCATACCCTGGGGAAATCTGCAGGAAAAATGATTTGTTCCGTGTTGTAATTTAATCTTTTATTTGAAATGAGCGATTTATTATTCATATACAGTATATGTGTGGATATGGATACATGGATATTGATATATGTTTAAAATACATGTACATTTTCTGTCATGCTATATAAATACTTTCATAAAAGAAGAAGGGAAGTGTACTGAAAATGAGAATAATGAAAAATCTATTAGCGGTAACTAATTATTTTAACGTGCAGCTCATTTCTGCAGGGTACAACTATTAAATATCAGGAGGATATGAGGGATCTAGAACAATGATTGGAAGAGAGTTAAGGCTTTGCCTGTTCTGCAGAAATAATTGGGGGGACCAGAGGCAGGGAATTCTCAAGGCATCGGTGGTGATTTGAACCGATTGATATTCCGCTCAAAGCGCGGGGCCAACCTCCGGTCCTCATATTTGACCATGCGGCAGGTTTGGAGGGTAAGTGCGTGTGCTGGCTGGGCTGCGCATCGCACAGGAACATCGAAGGCCGAGTCAGAGCCCAGCAGACCAGACATGCTCAAGTGGGCCTCTAACATGTTCTCATTACCCAGAAGGCCAAGCAAGGTCAGGGTGATGTGTGTGGAATTGAACGATGAGGGCTTGCCGTTTTTTAAAATCACTCCATCTCCTCATTGAGTGTCACACCCACCCCTCGGAGATTTGTGTTCTCAGCTGACTGCTGCAGGAACCATCGCTGCAGAATCAGTGATGCCTTATGAGGATCCTGTCAGGCTGCATAGGAGGCAAATACTGTTTTTCTAGAGAATTTGCCATCTGGCTTTCTTCTTGGGATCAATAAATTCTATATCTATCTATCTATCTATCTATCTATCTATCTATCTATCTATCTATCTATCTATCTATCTGTCTATCTGTCCATCTATCTATCTATACATTAACCATCCATCCATCCATCCATCCATTAATGTATTTTCAAGCAGTAACTCTTCCCAGTCATGGCCTAATGGTTAGGAGCAGGCACTTGCAATTGAAAGATTGGCAGTTTGAATCCCCGACCAACAAAGTACTACTGAGGTACTCTGAGCAAGGTACCACCCCAAAGCGCTGCTGCCTGGGTGTTGAATTAGCTGCCCCTTGCTATGTGACATATTGGTTAAATGCGTAGGACGCATTGTGTGCTGTGGTGTGTCAACAATGGCAACTAATCACTTTCCCTTTTCTTGTAGATTTTAGGCCTTTGACTTGTAATACATATGTGGATGTTTTTTGTTCTAAATGGAATATTGGTGTTAATTTTTAGAATGAATCCCTTTGCAATACTAGTATTGAACAGTAGGGAACAGAACAGAAGTAGAACGTGTTATTTCTTAAACCATATTCATGCATTTAAAAAAGAAAATTAATCTCTGTGTACTGTTGCTTTTCTGTTAATGCTGTACCCATAATGCAGTCTGGCAACTTGCTGTTGGGCTGGTTGACATGAGGACTACAATGTGGAAGTTTGCCAGGTGCGCAGTGTTCCTGCTTGCCTTCACAACACTGATAACAAACTTACTCACTAACAAGCTCGGGGTAACACTTAGGCTGGAAGTAACTTTATGGTTCGGTGAACGGTGCTCAAGTTTGCTAACCTATTAGCAATGGCTTCTCTGACACTCTGAGGAAGACAAAATAAAAATGAAAGAGCAGAAAACACATGACCTGTAATCTGGGGACATTTCTGAGTTAATCTACTGGTCTGACACGATGAAGCTACTACATACTGATTTAACATAATTTGTTGATTAATAATCTGATTTACCACTTACTTTGCATTCTGAAATAAACAGACACAATGACTTATGTCCTGTTAGCCCTTGGCAGTGCCCCACAAAGAGCAAGAGACAAGTGGGCCAGAGGGCCTTAGGGAGTTAGATAGGAAGGTGAAAAGGGATATCTATGCTTAAAGAAGACTGAGTTCTGCTGGGTATCATCTCAGAACCCTCCACCCCGAATAAAAGACGTCCTTGCTGCCAGTTACAGGTTCCTCTGTGTTTGCTCTCTGTGATTAACGGCGGAGGAAAGTGACACCTGCTCCGCTCTTTATTGCCTCCTTGTTTTCCGAAGTACCTGCAGGACAGTCGCCGGGGACTCTGGAGCCGCTGAGAGGCGTCTTTCACATTCACTGGCTTGCTGTCTGTCCCTTTTTGAGCCCCGCCTTCCCTGTCCCTTCCCCAGACCTCCAGCGCATCACCTGCCGACCGCCACACTGCAAATCAATCACAGAAAAAAACATGGAAGCCTAGCATTATGCAGTAATCTGCATCCATAACTATGCTTTTAATTAAAGTACAGGCCCGGTAAGGGTTTCAAGCAACAGACTTCTCGTGCTTTTATTGATTCAGTGGCCATATGTTGCTGCCATCAATAACTGAGGCTTATTTGACAGCGAAACTTCAAACTTTTTCTTTTGCTGTGGTGCTGTTTGTGCAAAGCTGCTTCTGGATGCCCACCGTCCTTTCTGCACTGGACCCTGAGCAGTCAGCTCCGCTATCACTGTACAGTATGTTACCGCAGCGCCGTCTGCAGAGCCTGTTCATGTGGCCGTCTACGCAGTCAGCTTCTATGGAGACGCACGGAGCTCCGCGGAGACACACCGCGTGTGTTTGCAGCACTGTCTGTGCGCTGAGCTCCAGCCCAGGATCCTGGGGGCTTTTTCCGGAGCCGTCACAGAAAATCTCGTGTCTTTCATACGCCCGTTGCTATTTCGGTTTTAAGGCAGACATGCATGTGACGCTGTGTTATTTCCGCACTCCCACCACCCGGGCAGCATAACATCGTCTTTTAAAATACAGTATATACCATAAATCATCTATAAAATCATACCATGAATCATCTTAGAGTGATATATGTCTTTGTCAGAGGTTATAACAGAAGGGAGCTTCCCCCTGCTCCATCCTCTGTTTGATAGGTGATGTTATTTTGCAATTATTAATGCCAGAATAATATCACATTAAAATTCCCTATGGGATGAAAATGAGAAGAAAAAAAAACAGGTGTCCAATGTAATGATGTGAAAATCTGACCTGCTGGAGCTGATATAATCTTACCTGATCAACTAGATCCGGTAAAAGCATAAAAAAGCAAATGAGTCATTCTTTTAAAACACATGCAGTGGGAAGAGCGTCACATTTCCGCATTTTTACTAGTATTATAGTTTGACCTGGTTACTATTGTTACTATTTTTGACTTGCCTGTCTATTTATGTAGATATATGTGTCTGAATATATCTATATATTAGTCTGAAGCCAAAGCTGTAATCATGTAAGGAACTTGCAGAAAAAGTACAATTGAAATCAGAATATAAGTAGAAATGTCACAGGAAAAAGCAAACATTTTCACCATACTGATGGAACCATGGAAAGATTACCGATATATATCGATATATGGCACAACTTAAGTTATTAAAAGTGTAGAAACTGAATCTGCAGCACCTGCACCTGTAATGGGATTTTTATAGAAACGTTTCCTGAGTATAGAATGTGCTGTGTATCCAAATGTTTCATTTTCTTCTCTTGATTGCTTTGGTCTGACAGTGTCACAGCCTAGGTGTCACCTGAGATCATTATGCACGGTCAATCCCGGCAGCTGCTGGCTCGCCTTCTGAATAAACAGCAATAATGTGTGAGAATCCAAACAAGCAGACAACCGAAGGCAGCTTCTGCCTGGGTGTGCGTTATTCTCACGAAGAGCGAATGCTTTCTCAGCTCTTTCTCGCTGGGCTTCGCTTGAGAGGGTCGGCGTGAGGCGCTGGAGGGATTGGAGCTGTGCGTTCATATTGTTTCCAGTTACCCCCCCCACACACACCCTCCCTGCACTCGGCCAGGTTTGCTGAGGCTGTTTATGTTTCAATCAAAGGAGCCAGAGCACCGTGACGGACTGTGGCGTTTCCGGGGATCGAGCGCCTTTCGCGAGTAAACACCAAGATGCCGCGAAGGATTGTTTCTCAAAATTTCAAGCATCTCACGAATTGCCAATCCTCAGATGGGTACAAGCCGGGACGTCCCATGGCTCCTGCAAAGAAAAAACTAAATAAAAATGGAAACAAACTCAATTTGTTTGAATTTCAGTAGTAATTTAAATTTATTGAAAAAGCAATGGTGAGCATGAAGTGTGTGGGCACATTTTTGTGCATTTGAAAAAAAATAATCATTGCAAAAAGCATTGTTAGTTTTAATTGGCAGTTGAAGAAGGAGTGCGGCCTAAGCAGGCAGGCAGGACCGGAGGTACTGTAGCCACGGGCGCGCACGTGCACAACAATGCATGAACGACTGAATCAGCCTAAGGTTAGGAGATTGGCTAAAGGTCTCTCTGAGAACACAGCTGTGTGAAAAACGAGGCACTGGGAGTGCGAACAGAAAAGTATCAGGGAAATATTTATATTAGCCGACATGAGGGACATGTGGCTTTTGAGGCATTTAGATTTAATTCTGTTTGGTGGTGACATAATTGATTTTAATGAGGTGTTTATGGAGTGACACTACAGCATTGTGGAGTCAAAGTGAGTCCGCCTAACTGGTGTGTAAATAAATATATATATAGGAATTATTAGCTCAGGTAAATTTTTATATCTCCACCAATATGTTTTGAAATTAATTAAATTTGAATGAATTATTATTTAATGATGATTATTAATTAATTGTTATGCCGAATGGTTAGTTCCTCCAAACTCAATTGCGGTATCCCCGTGAGTCTGTTAATGTGAGACTTACATGGGATTCATTAATTACCAGTATCGCTTAGTAACCTGGGTTAGAAGGCTCGTCCAGTGAGCTGCATCACCAGGTAATGTAAACGATCGGTAGCTAAGATCCTCTCACAGCCGTGGAGAGAGACTCTCGCGATATTTCAGGCGAGTTTGAGGTTTCAGAGCTTAGTAGCCAGATCGCACAGAGGCAGGGACTATTATGAGCACTCAATGAACGGGGGTTGGAGTTGTGTAAAAGACATGCATTTATTCCTAACACTACAACTAACATAAGACAGACATTACACTTAACATAAACAACAAACACAAAATAACGGAATTGAAACAACAGGAGGTAATTATGGAAATGCAATGACCAGATTTAAATGGGTAACCTTAAAAGTGAAATACTGTTCTGCAAAGCAAGCAGTTTGTGGAAACACGACCCTAAAGTCATATAACAGGTTAACAGAACAACTTAGGTTGTTATAATAAGAGGAAGTTGGTTTACTTGGTTGCAGAGTGGGGGGGGGGGGGGGTCTTGGCAGTTGGTTGCAGAGGCTGATGAGCTGATGGGATGATGGCACTCAGGAACGTGCGGCCTTTGGAGCGGTTGTTGGAGTGGAGCCCTTTGGATTCTCTCTCCTTGTGAAGCTTTAAGGTGAAAGGCTTTGTCTTGGTTGCAGTTCTCTGTTGGGTAGCAGGCCTTCACCAGCAGGCTTCAGGAGGGCTTCTTGCAGGCTTCTCTTCTCCTGGGCTGATGTTTTTTCTGCTGTTCTGAGGTGCCAGGTTTTATGGTCTAAAGTTCATGAATAGGGATGACCAGGAATTCGACACATGAACCAATGGCTGACCATCCATTTGGCGGGCTTTCGGAGGGGTGTCTGTGGCAGTCCTTTTGGGATTTATGACCAGACTGATTCCCCCTTTACTGATGATTTTCATTAAGCCGGTTGTATCTCTTGATACATACACTTTCATTGTAACCACTGACCAGATTTGGGTTCAGGAGTGAATGTCCATCAGTTTGACACCAAACATGCCATACCAGCCTGGCAGTTCACACCTCATACCATCTGTATTAATTAATTAACAATTACTTATATTATGTATGTTACTGACTCACATCAGTATATAGTATAAGTGTTTGGGTTGCACCTCAACAGATGTTACACTTTGGGTAAATGGGACAGACATTACATTACATATTCACATTCAAACGGCACATCTTACCCTTAACTAGGTGTGCTCGTTAGTTTGTGGCAATATCAATTTAAATTGCACATCTGGGAACAACATATTTTGGTTGGTATGGCTTATCCCAATTGATCTGCTTTCCAGAATTGATAACGTGCACATTAATTCAATCTTCTAATGCTGCATAGTAGAGCACAAAGAGCTTGCTAACAGACCACAAAGATCAGATAAGGGCTACAGAGGAATGTGAAAAAATAAAGGGGAGGGGGTTGTTAAACAAAGAAAGAAGAACCTCTGAAATTTAGGACACACCTGGTTACACTATTTAATTCTCAAGATTCTTCTGGTATAACTATGAGAACATATATGCAGTGGTAGCTATACATATTTATTTATTCAGATTTATATAAGTGTTTAAGTGTGAGGGGTAAAATAGGTGATACTCCGTGAACATTATATGGTTATAAGGGTGGCACACAAAACACTAAGATTGTCTAAGGACACACACAAACAAAACCTGTATATCTGTATATTGAGACTAGCAATCATAAGCAAAGAAATATACAGGGTATGCAAAAGCTGAACTTAAAAGAACCTCATTTCTTTAGGGTGTTGGGTGAATCCGTGGTAGGTGCGGCAGGATAGCTGGGGAGGGGGTTGCGTGCGAAGTCGAGGGACCCCTATCCTTGAGGTCCACTCTGCTGTCCGTGGGTCCCTAAATCTTTGGGCCATAAAAGTGGGAATGCTGGCCTCCCTTGTTATACACACTGTATATGTATATACACACATATATCATCTATATATATTATGTAAGTATATATAGGCAAGTATCTTGTGCTCATTTTGTTCTGCTATAATAAATTCTTTGCTATAATAGTGCTCTCTCTTGATGTCCTACCTCTATTAGTCTTGTATGGCGCTTGGAGAGACGGGGAAGGTTATGTCCGCCAGTGTCGGGTATATCCAGGACTTGTACGTTACGTGCAGTTCTCAGAAGTATGACCCAGCACTGAGAGGTGTGTGCTAAGGGTGTATCCAGGACGAGGGAACTGTGAAACTTTCCCCATTGTGCAGAACTGCCTGATGCTCAAGCGCGGCTTTCGAACAATGTGCCGGCCGATAATGGAGTCATTACTGCCTTTCAGCTTTGCAGAGAGCCTTGTGTTGGTCCTTTTTTAGTGCTTAGTGAGCTGTTGCTATCGGCTTTTGGCTACCAGAAGCACGCATAAGGGCCTCTCAGACAATAGCGCTGCGGTAAACTGGAACGCAGCTGCGCCTGCAGTGCCTGGGCTGGCCGCCAGTGAGGTCTTGTGTGGTCTTTGTGTGCTGTGCTCCTGTGTGGCCTCCACTGGCCCTCTAACGGAATGCACTGCATAGTTCCGGCAGCTCGGAGAAGCGGGCTGGCAGATTGGCCTGTTTCACAGTTCTGTGCAATGCAAGGCGCTGATTGTCGCTTGCGTGAGCAGCCATAACATGACGGCTGATTCATGCCTGGGGCAGTTTAGCAGAATGGGGTAGCTGATTTGTGTTTGCCTCCCACGTGCGGCATTGTGCCTCTCGGTAGCGAGAGTAGCCATCATAGCTCATTAAACTGTACGGCTAACGCGGCACAGGATGGCTCTTTCATCCCGTAGTCTGACCCTTCGGCCATTAGCTGCCACCCGACATTGTCTTACTGTGGTGACTGACGGACGCAGATGTCAGACAGGGGCCTAAAAGTGGTGGTCGAGGAAAAGGTTGGTGCAATGAACTGTGGCGAGCGATTGGCTGGTTGGGCAGACGTGCACCTCCACACTCGGAGAGGAAGGCACCGGAAAGACAAACACTCTCACAGGCATGCCGATGTGCTGTATGTGCACCAGCAGAAACAAGTACCATTGTATTTACCCACACGAAAACAGGCATGGACACAGACACCCATACATTTGCATAAACATTCAGAAAAACACAATTAGGCTCTCACACTGTCAGAGAGACCCTCTGGGGGCTATTGTCAGCCGATGACGGGACCCTCCGGGGTAAACCTAGACCGGAGCCTTGATGGAGGGGCTGTGTGTGTCACTAAGGAGTACGGGGGACCTCTCCACCGTCCGTAGGTTAATGAGCCTTAGGTGGGATTGGCAGGGGTTATTAATGGCTTTTATTACAATGAAGGGCTTCTCTTCTGCTAGTAAAGGACCTTTTTAAGAATTGATTTTGACGGAGGATCTCAGGATGGAGTGTATGATTGCGCTCTCCTTCGAGGAAATCTGAAAAGGGTCCGAGACAGTCCTCGCATTCCCTCTTCTTATTATTGAATCACAGGGCAAAATTAGGGAAACTTTAATCCAGTACTTCAGTCCAGTGGGGTGAGTCACTCCATTTCCCTTTTAATTGCTTTGCTTCTGCGCAGGCAGCTTTCAGGTGCTATAGCCTGGGCATAAGAAAGGCCTTTTCCGGTCTATGCTGCTGGACATCCAGTCTGTTTTCCGTATGCAAAAATCCCTGCACACTTTTATGTATAGGATGACTCTAAGGACAGTACTAATCACTATGCAAATTTATATAATGTATTTAAGGATTGGAACTTGATCAGATATGGCGTTGTATGGATATACAGATGCACTTTTTGCTAAGAATGGTGAAAAAATATAGTATTCCGTAAAAAATAAGTGCTGATGAGTAATCTGCTAGACAAGTGTCAAATGTGCCAAAAAACGTTTCCACATGACAGATTTTTAACTGGGTTGTACTGAAACAAAACATTATTAATGTTTTCTAAGATTTTAAATATAGGGATCATTGTACAAAATAGGGCTTCTATTTTTTCCTTATTTCTTAAAGCGACACATTTGTAAAATGAACAAACGGCACAGAATTCTGAAACCTAAAGCTGCCACCGCTTTTGGAACGATTGCATGGTGGTCTACAGACTAATGAAACACATGATGATGGTTTTAGGTGTAGCAGGACTACTAACTTTTATGGTCATAGACAGGTGAGTGATCTACAGACTAATGCAACACATTGAGATGGTTTTAACTATATTGGGACTGCGGTTACAGGCAGGGTGGTAGTCTACAGACCAATAGGACATATTACGATTGTTTGAATTATAATGGGACTGATTGGATAATTTCTATGGTTACAGGTAGGGTGGTAGTCTACAGACTAACACATTGCGATACTTGTAACTGTAAAGGGACTAATGAGACACTTTCTGTGTTTGCAGGCAGTGGTGGTCTACAGACTAACACATTGTGTTACTTGTAACTGTAAAGGGACTAATGAGACACTTTCTGTGTTTGCAGGCAGTGGTGGTCTACAGACTAGCACATTGTGATACTTGTAACTGTAAAGGGACTAATGAGACACTTTCTGTGTTTGCAGGCAGTGGTGGTCTACAGACTAACACATTGCAATACTTGTAACTGTAAAGGGACTAATGAGACACTTTCTGTGTTTGCAGGCAGTGGTGGTCTACAGACTAACACATTGCAATACTTGTAACTGTAAAGGGACTAATGAGACACTTTCTGTGTTTGCAGGCAGTGGTGGTCTACAGACTAACACATTGTGTTACTTGTAACTGTAAAGGGACTAATGAGACACTTTCTGTGTTTGCAGGCAGTGGTGGTCTACAGACTAGCACATTGTGATACTTGTAACTGTAAAGGGACTAATGAGACACTTTCTGTGTTTGCAGGCAGAGTGGTGGTCTATAGACTAACACATTGCAATACTTGTAACTGTAAAGGGACTAATGAGACACTTTCTGTGTTTGCAGGCAGTGGTGGTCTACAGACTAACACATTGCGATACTTGTAACTGTAAAGGGACTAATGAGACACTTTCTGTGTTTGCAGGCAGTGGTGGTCTACAGACTAACAGATTGTGTTACTTGTAACTGTAAAGGGACTAATGAGACACTTTCTGTGTTTGCAGGCAGTGGTGGTCTACAGACTAACACATTGCGATACTTGTAACTGTAAAGGGACTAATGAGACACTTTCTGTGTTTGCAGGCAGTGGTGGTCTACAGACTAACACATTGTGTTACTTGTAACTGTAAAGGGACTAATGAGACACTTTCTGTGTTTGCAGGCTGAGTGGTGGTCTACAGACTAACACATTGTGATACTTATTATTGTAAGGAGACTAATGGGACGCTTTCTGTGGTTGCAGACAGATGCGGCGCTCATGTATGACGCCGTCCACGTTGTCGCCGTGGCAGTCCAGCAGTCCCAGCAGATCACGGTCAGCTCCCTGCAGTGCAACCGCCACAAGCCTTGGCGTTTCGGCAATCGCTTCATGGCGCTGATCAAGGAGGTACGGGGACGACTCTTTCTGGCTGCACACACACGCACGCACTGACGGGTACATCCACTCAGAAGCATGCATGTATCTCTACACGCATGTGGACGCACATGCAATGAAAACAAGAACGTGAGTTGACATGAATGTTTATTAATAGTTTCCTTGATCATTAATAACTTTTGATTGTTTTTTTTTAAATTAAAAATAACAGTAAAGTGGTACTGCAGTAATTTTTATGTCCATACAAATAAAACTGTTCAGTTTGACTAGAAAAGGAGACATTATCTCTTGCCTTTCTTCTGTATAATAGCTCTAATGCTAAGTTTTAATTTCTAAAAGCCTATTTTACAAATTTCATAAAGGATCTTTGTGTGTACGCCTGTGCATGTGTGCTTGTTAGCATGTGTGCAAATATAATTCCTCCAGGGCTTTCTGTTTCCCAGTCCAGGATATTGTATATTTGAAATTAGTCTCACAGAGAACTTCTAATTTATCTTAATCTTCAGTAATTATTGTTCAGCGTGCCAGATTCTGGAAAGTGGGACAGCTAATCCAAGCCTCCCCATCACTTAAGCGCGGGACTGTGCAGCCTATATTTAGGCATGATAAACCTCCTCAGTGTTTGCTCTCCAGTATATCAGGAGATTGTCGCTAAGACCTGAGCCACAGAGTGATGTTGGTGCGGGGGGGGGGGGGGGGGGGGGGGCAGGATAGTGTGTGACACATTAAAGCACAATGGTTCTCAGCATTGAACCAGCGCAGAAGTAATCTCCAATCTCTTATTTTCGCTGCCATTTCTCCCGGCGGTAGAAAGTTTTCTCAGTTCCTTTGTACCGATTCTTCTAGTAGCGCTGAACTCTACGCCCGACAAGTGGAGTCAGGTTCTGTGCTGTCGCACACAAAAGTAGTTACCGGCTGCCCCCCCCCCCCCCCCCGCCGCCCCCCGCACTGTAAGCAGGAATCTCCTGAGGTGTGGCAGAGTCCTAGATAAACCTCAGACTCCGATGTACATTTAAACTCCGGCCTGTGCTGTGTATCTGTAACCCTCTGAGTTAACACAGGAATTGCAGTTTCTGTAATCAAAGGCAAGTTGTCATTACAGCACATCTAGGCATATTGCTAAGCCATTTCTGTATACCTTTTCATCCTGTTGTGACAGCATAATGATGCTTTATATGCCATTTGTACGCATGCAGGTTCATAGGAATTCTTTTCTTCCATTTAATGTGTTCTTCTCCTATGAGAGTGAGGTACGTGGTCCAAAGACAAGGTCAGCCACATTTCTGATGCCCCAGAGCAGTTTTGGGGGTTGAGAGCCTTGCACAAGGGCCCAATATGATTACTCTGCTGACCGTGGGATTCAATCCAGTGACCTTCCGGCCACGGGCCCAGACTGCTAACCCACAGAGGCACTGATCTAGAATAAAAGCTTAACTTAATCTCTCTAAACTTGGCATTGCTGTAGTGTCAAAGGTCAGGGGTAAAAGTGCAAGGAAATGTGATTACAATCACTGATCACCATTTTTTAATAGCTATGTAATGCAGATCTTATTCTTTATACCTTTATCCGGTATAAATTGCCACTGTTGTAAAGACAAACTGAAATTTGCTGCCTGGATTCCCTTTATCTAGCATCTGAATGTCAGGATCCATCAGAGATGATTTAATATGCTTGATGGGACGGTGGCTTAGGTCATGTGTCATGGATGAGATCGCAGTGCTCTTGAGTGACAGCGCATAAGTGTGTATAAGCAGTCATGACAAATGACACTGTATGTGCGGGTTCCTGATTGAACTATCACGCTGTGCTAAGTGTACTGCTCTGGGTATGTGAGCAGAATCAGTGCCTGCTTTCCCATTTAATGCAGATCTGGCAGATGCATTCATTTAAACTTGCGCCAATAGCGTCTACCTGCCCCTGTTTGTGCCTCTGGCTTTGTGCTGAATCAGGTTACTTTTGATCATCCTGCTCAAAGGGGCCCAGTTAGCCATTTTGTGGGACTGCAGCATGCAAGCTTTTGGCTAAATGGCCAGTCCCCCTGACAGTGAACTACAATGATGCCGTTTAAATATTAGGGTGCTTGCATGAAGTACAACTGGTCGCATGTTCAAGAGGTACAGTGCATTGATCACGTCCGTATCAGAGATCTGCTTAAGCGATGCTTAGGTATTAGTCATATGCATTATTTCTGTTCAGTGTAGTAATTTCTCAGTTATCAACGCACTCTGAGTGACCTTGAATATATTTGGACCTGTCCAGTTTCTTGAAGGTGAATAGTGATTTTTTTATTGAATAATCATATAATATTTCTGTTTTGCAAGCAATGTATTTATTTTTCTGTCCGTTTGCTCCTTTGTTATGGATTTTTTTTTTTGCCCTTTCCACCCCCGAAGGCCCACTGGGAAGGCTTGACAGGACGGATAACTTTCAACAAAACCAACGGCCTGAGGACCGATTTTGACTTGGACGTGATCAGCCTGAAAGAGGAGGGACTTGAGAAGGTACCGCAGGAGCGTGGTGACGGCTGTCCGTGCTCTGTGTGTTTGAGAGCGAGGAGCGGAGACTGGCAGACACGCATGCGGACAGGGAGGCGCAGGGGGAATCGGCTCATCCAGATGGAGGGCTGCCTGCTCCTCTGCAGTCTGTGACCCCCCCCCCCATCCACACCCCCACCCCCCATGACTGTGCGTGCCTCTACACTTCTCTGAATAATTTACTCTTCTAATAAAAACCCCTTTAGAAGCCCTCCAGGTTCAAGGAGGCTGAATTAAAGAGTTGATTTGCAATTACAAACTACAGTTTAAGCATTTCTGAAGGCATCTGAAGTGCTTTGTTTGGCAGTTGAGTTTATTGCTTTGAAAATGATCTGCAAGGCAGCAGCAAGGCTGCTCAGAGTCCCAGGGCTGTTGACTCTGTACAAGAGGATCCTGAGAGCCAAAGGTCTCTTCTCAGGTCAGCCAGGGTGGGCTTCTCATAGCCGTCATCCCCCTGCCCTGGGAGGTAGCCAGCGATGTTCACCAGCACTCCTCAGCTCACTTCTGGGTCTTTCGCTGTGGGAGATTGTTAGTGCATGCGCCCGCACGCGCGTGTGTGTGTGTGTGTGTGTGTGCTAAACCAACACAGAATTCAGACACCAAAGCTTTTCTAGGTTATACGTATCAGAGGTAGATGTTCTTAATAAAGGAAGACCTATAAAAAGAGAGTAAAATGTGACCAATGGTAGAGGAATGAAGCCTCACCTATTTAGACAGTGCCACAGAAGTTAAATTAAAATGTAAAATTTAGTTTATGCTTCCAGGACAGCTGTTTAAATATTTACTAATATACCATATAATTCAGTATGAGTGTTCTGTGTGCTCGTGGCTGTAGAGGGTGTTGTGACTTCAGCACATTTGTCATGCGTGACAGTTTGGATAAAAGCATGTAGCTGAGGGCTCTGCTGCCTCCCTTAATATGGAGGGGGTGGCGGGGGTATTGCTGTTCGTTCTTGGTATGAACCCATGACACCCCCAGATTCTTCATCACTATTATTACCAGCATGGACAAACCCAGTCACCATTGTGCCGATGGATCGACATTGTGCAGCATTTCATTATGATATAGGAACATGGACTGCAGAACCGGGTGGGGGCGGGGGGGGGGGTAACATTTGGAGCAACATTAAGATTGCAGTGACGAACAATTACAAAAAAATTACCTGCAAATAACTGAATGATGCAGAGTCTATATTGTAGACCATTAAAACTTTATTGATAAAGGTCCGAATTACATCCATGTTCTTTTAAAACACAGATTATATTACAGTTTTCAAAGCAAACATACAAGTGTACGGAACTTCATTCCCCCCGTCCGCCATGTTCAGATGCATCCTATGGTCCATGTGAAGAAAGGCAGACCATTCTTGTATTTTGTATGCCTGGTGCTTGGATTTGCGCTGTTTATGTAAGCACTATACTGTATGCCTTCCCACAGATTGGAACGTGGGACCCACCGAGTGGCCTGAACATGACTGAGAACCAGAAGGGCAAGTCAACCAACGTCACCGATTCCTTATCCAACAGGTCACTGGTCGTCTCCACCATTCTGGTAAATGCATTTTCTTTGTCCTGACCTCCTACACCAATCTTTCATAAAGAGTACATGCAAGTAAAAGAAAAGATCATATGAAAAATAAAATCAGAAAACAAATATGATGTTGATGTCACCAGGCTGGGGAGTAAAGGAATATGTGTAACAGCATTACGTATTCAGAATACAAATAAAAACAAACTGTATTTTGTTACAGTTACAGGAAAAAAGACAATAAGATAATCAATATATGTAGAAGAAATTCGGGCTTTAACCAGGAATACACTTAAAACAAAGAACTGTTTTCTGTAGAAACAGCGCATGTGCACACAATATCTCTCTCAAAGCATTACTCTCCCCTCATGAGAACCATTCACCAAGGCAGTCACTGCAAAACATGCTTTCACTGTGTGGAAATTGCACCACTGTTTACATCCCCGTAGATGTGTGTGTGTCTGTCTGTGTGTGTTCATGTTGAATTGTTTCTTGTACCTGTTTTAATGGAGTAATATAGACATTTAGAGAATTTCTGCAATGCGCAAAACACAGATGGAATTGTGCAATCTAAACAAAAAAAATGGAATTGAGGTTAAAACACGAAATCTTATGGAATTTAACAGGTTTCTGATTAAATTAATTAAAGGCCATTATAAATTATTGTCAATGCTAATTATCTGCTGTGGTTTCTTTAATCGATTGCTAGGTGATATTACAAAATGAAATGCACTAATGTTACACAGGCCTTTGTTTTTTGTTCTTATTTTTTTCTTATTTCTTATTTTCTTATTCATTTGGCATGAGTTACAGCTAGCTAGTTAGCTACCTAATTTTGACTAGGTAAACTAGCTAGCTACCTCACGTCTATTTCCTAATAATGTTTTTTTTCATTGATTGTTTCTTCAATAGTGACAACAGCCTACTCAGTAATTAAAAACTCATAAGATAAAATATAAGTCTATGCAATGAAGGGGCTCTCAATGTTCAGTATACTATCTGTTTTGTTGGGAAAATACTAAGGCATCTCTTAGGCCATGTACTGTGGGAGATGTGTGTCTCCATTTGCCTTACTGAGGTTATCTTGCATTGTTCTGTTGTCTTACACAATATATACAAAAGTAAAAATCATACCGTTGATAAATCTTTTGTCTTGTGCACAATTGGCACTGAGTCTATCCAAAAGTAATGGAAAATAGTCAAGTTATGCCATGTAAATATTGTGATTCTTGGATTAGGTTAGAAGGTTAGTGACTACATTTATTAACTATTATTTAGTAATTGTACATTACTAATTAATTAATTAGTTCACCAAATGAGTTTCTCTTTCACCAATGTTACTAGAAAATGTGAATACTGTATGTTCTCAGTACTTTGTTTTACTTTGATCTTCCATCCAAAACACTGTCCGTTTCCATGGAGGTAGGATAGTTCTTTTCAATATGAGTACGAATGAATTCAGGAAGGACTAATTGACTAATTGATAATCCAATAAGATTTCACAGTTTAAAATTCTCCTTCCCATCTTTCAGTCAATTAGCCCTGACCAGGGGTTCATTATTCTGTACACTAGATCCAATAGAGTAAAGTACAGGTAACTTTTAAGAACTTCAGAAAGAGAAGTGAACAGAACTGTTTAGGAATACTCGCTGCATTAACACCAACAAAACTGCAATGGGACCTTCTGGTAATAAAACGAATTGTGTTTTGATATAAGGACTTGAAAATGAATGCAAAACAGTGTTTTTCATAGGTTCATTCATTATTACCAATGTAATATATACAAATGCCACTTCATTTTCACATAGATTAACATTAACATATTATTTTCAATAAACAAGACATAAAACAAAGCAATAATGATAATAGCAATAATAACAGGCAAATACGAAAACAGTTTGCTATCCTGAAAATGATTACAAAATGGGAGCTTTAAGAAAACAAAACATTCTCTGAACTGTTTTTTTTTTTTTTTGCCCAAAGATATAAAATGTGTTGCCTTTCATCGCTGAGGTACTGAAAGGATGAGTCATAATGACAAAATAGGAAGCCATCTGTACTGCCATTATTACATTGCAAAGAGGCAAAACAATGATTTCAAATAAAATTGATGGTTGTCATTATTTATCCTCTATTTTCCATGCATATTGTATACAAAATTGCAGTTATTATTTGAGATCACACATGCCAGTAATTGCTGTGTTGATCTTGATGCACATATACAGTGTGATAGTTTAACCATGAAAAGTGTGGGTAATATTCAGGTTTAGAGAGGACTATAGGAGAGCTACTTAATTATGGTTTAGGTAAACTTAAACAGCTCTGATATGAATGGATACCTGATGTGTTTCCATGGGATGTCCAGTGCTGTCAGGTAACTGTCTCTATCCAGGGCAAATACAGAAGTCAAAATAGAGCCATTGTGTAAACCAGAGACCAGACCACAGGGGAACATTCTGAAGGCATTCCAACTATTTGTCAATTTTATGACCATGTCTGAGACTGATTGGAGGCACTGAAGGGGAACCTCACAAGCTCACCTCTTTTAGGGAGGAGTCTATTTCCATGTATAAACAATTCGTATGCTAGACACGAGGAACAATTAATTGAATTTGATATGAGGCTTTAATTTACTCCCATTGTGCAATCTATCAGTCACCAATCGAGGTGCATTAAGGTGTACAAATTTACATCCTTACTGTCAGGCACCTAAGGATCAAAGGTGTCACAAGGAGACACAGAGAGAGAGGGGAAATGATGAAAGCAAACGTCTTAAAATGAATAAATAATGTATTCAGGTTTGTTATGAATATTTTATTGTGTCGGTATTCTCCGCAAAATATATTTTGATGGGCTGCGAGAAAACAGCAAGCTGGGTTCCCTGATTCTGAGCGCGTCGTCATTATTAGGAATGAACTAAACAAAAATTACGAAGATCATTGGAAACATGTCTGGTATCTGTAAGGAGACAGGGCAAGGACTGTTGCCTGTATAAAATGTATGTCTGCATATTTCTGCATTTGAATTTATCGTTACGGGATTCATACTGCTTGAATCAGGCTTTTGTAAAAATTATGTGTGAACCCTGCATAAAGGTGCATATTTACATACGACCCCCATGACCCAGACCTAATGGCCTGAAACACAGAAGCACAGATTGAACTGAGCTCACATATCAATCAAAGTACAAAACAAAGGTGTGATGCAAGGCATTACAGATATTACAGCATAAAATTTGAGAATAAGAGTCAGATTTAAATCATGAGTGATGTTTTAATCCACATACACGAGCCCTGCTTCTGCGGTCGTGCTTCTTCATTTCAAGAAGACTTTTCTTTCGAACAGGCGTACCCCGTTTCATTTGACGTCATAGTGCTAAGGGGCCTGTATTAGTGCTTGGAATGTTCACGTTCCAAAATGAGCTGCTGTGTTCTGTGCCAGCCTGACTTTACAATAGCTTGGTAAAAAGAGATACAGTTGTAAATGGTTTGAGTTCCTTGAGGTGGAAATTCAAATAAATGAAAAAACAATGAGTAAGCACCTAATTCATATCCACTTAAATGTTATCTCACACCTTCAGGATTAGGGGTTTCAATCCCTCTTAACTCCAATGTCCTCACAATGTGGTAAATACTGTACCTGTTATTTTGACATTGTTGGAGCACCTTTTGGGTCCCTACAAGGGAAACTCAATTTTATAAAAATCAATGACTGCAATCAAAAAATTGAAAGTGCCAAACGTCTTGTATTTAGCTTGGTTACTTATGGTTACAGTTCGGGGTGATGGTTGTCATTATTGGAATTAGGGTTTTGCCCATAGAAATGTGCGCGCACATGTGTTTGTGTGATACTTGCAGGTTTCTTCCAGGTTCTCTGGTTTGACTCTGAAGTCCAGAAAAGCAGTTAGGCAATTGGCTTCTCTAAATTGCCCGCAGTGTATGACAGTGAGTATGTGCATGAGCATGTGTGTGCCCTGTGATGGTCTGGCATCTACAGTGTACCCCTGCCTTGTGCCCTGTGCCCACCCCCCCCCATTCTGAGCGGGACAAGCCGTTGGAAAATGAGTGGATATTCTCTTTGTGTTTTGTGGACTTTTTCCTGACAGTCATGTTTATTTGCTGAATTACAGTATAGCAAGCCCATACATTAGCTTTGCCACTGTAGCCTTCAGTTAGAATGACCTGTCTGAAAAAATGTTCTAAACACAGTAAACTAAAAGTTAAGCTAGCTAGAACAATTTCTTACATGGAAAGCTGTAAGTGTTTTATGATATATAGATACTATGGTGTGAAATATTTAGACCCTTCACCTGCTATTTCTCCTGTACAGATGCACAGGCTGTTTCCGTGAACAAGATATAAGTTCACTGTGGAATATCAGAATTCTCTTGGTGAAAAGTTTACTTTTTAGCTCACAGAAAAGTTTAAGATTTGGTATTGTAGTGTTTTTGTGGGTGATAACTGATTCTGTGACCTGTCACACTGTTGAGTTGGTGTTTTTTGCCCTGCTAACGCCACGATGTGGAAAAGAAGAGATCGATAACACCAAAATAAATGTTTAAAAATGACTGAAATGGTTGAAAATCATTTGTTCCCAAGGAGACATATAATCTATTGTGCAATTTACTGTACTTGAGAAGGATAGGGATAATTTTGAGGTTATTGAATGTATCTCCTGAGTAAAACAAATGCCTTATTGTTTTAATTAGATTTGTTTTTAATTTACATATGCCTTTAGTTTTTCAGGAGGATGATCGTATACATTCCGCTCAGTCTCCGAATGAGATGGTAATTTGCAATATGTGGAATTGAGTGCAATGATAACTCACTATACTGCCTGCTTACTATCTGATCAGTTTGCCCTGGAATAAGCACGTTTTCCATGCGAACACGAGACTCCTATATGACCTTTGATGACCTCTGAATGGAGGCACCATGTGATGCTTGGTCTCATGGAGGTCCATGCCTGGGTGTCTGTGGCGTTCCATTCCCGATGAGGAGAGTGGCTTACAGTTACATCCCTGTATTGGCCGCTTATTTTGTTCGAAAGAGAAATAAAAAAAAATGCAAGTGGAAAAGCATTTTGTATTTTTCTATTGGTAACAGGACAAGTTCTGACATGATGCAAGGTTTAGCTCCATTATAGTGAAAGGCTGTGATGTTTTCATGGGCTTAATTTGAGGGTAGCACATTAAAAAGCCCCATCTTTTTCCTCAAAGTAATGGAAATAAAAATCCACGTATGATAATTACCGGATAACGTAATTATTGGTTACTGAGTTCTACATGCTCTTTTGTCTGTGAACATAGGGCGGATTAATTTTATGTCCTAATTGGCAAGACTTACAGTGAGGGCCCTCCTGATTGAGTTGACAGTTATTCAAATTCTGGATTTCTAGTACTCTAAAGGCTCAAATCATAGCAGGGTAGCCTAAAATATTGCACATTCAGGCATTTGGGGTTGTTTGGCAGAGGTTTCAAGCTAGAAGTTTCTGCCAAGTATAGCGTATCTGGCTTGACGATCCCCGGTAGTCAATAGCACTGGTCTGTCCTTGGTATCGTCCACGACCCTCCATGCCCCCCCCCGGCTGCATTCTGCTCTGCAGGTTCCTCTCAAACTAGGTCAGAAATAGAGGCAGTGTCCCCCTCACCCCATCTATCATGTTTAGGGCAGTGAGATCAGAATTCTGGGAGTCCTGGGTGTTTATAGAGCAGAATCACCAGGAGAAATGCTGGACTGTTTAACTTCCCCTTAAAGAATTATTGATGATTTATTTGTTGTGTTTTTTTTTTTTACCCCATTTTACGGTACTTTTTATGTTCTCATTTTCCTGTGGATATAAAATACTTGAAAACAACAAGCATTCTATCATTTCCAGTGAATGTTCTCTGGGTCTGTTTATGGTTATTTGAATTTGCAGAGACTAATTGAACCATTAATTCATGAAATATCAAGGATATACTTCAGATTTGTCATAAATGGCTATTTCATGAGCTGACGTAATGAAGTGACCAGAGCCGAAAGCTGTGCACTACTGTATAATTGGCGTGCAGGGAAAAAAAAAAAACAATAATACTTCCATGGTCATGGTTAGTCACCGAATGGCACCTCTGTTGCCATGACAACGCAGATACACAGAGCCAGGCCACTTCCAGCTATTCAGAGGACCTTGTTTTTCTGTTAGTGCTGGAGAGGAAAGTATCCAGCGGGCCTCCGCATGGAAGTAGAAACACAGCAGGGATGGAGCACGCGCTTGTTGCTCCTGAGAGAACATGCTCCTGTGTGTCCTGAAGGGGACATTTGGATTTTGCTTTTGGTCCTGGTACACTGAGGCATCTGGGATATGTCCATGGTTACGGTGCTGCTAAGATCATTACTATTCTAATGGCTTATTTATATGCCGTCTGTGATTATAAGGTTGTTGGCACACTTGTTCCGGCTCTGATAGAGGCTCTGAATTCATACTGTGGCACTCCTCCATGCACGCCAGACCCAAAATACTGTGCCATTAACATCTACTGACTATCAGCGATGATCAGGGATGTGCACAGGCTGGTCTTCGTGGTCTCTCCCTTGCTAATTGAAACCTGATGATTTAAGTGTCTCTTGGAAACGACCTTTTCTTCTTTTCTGAACCTTCTTTTATCTACCTTTTCTTCACTTCATCCCACTGACAGAGCCAAAGACTTTGGTGTCCTTTTCACTCTTCAAAGCTCCCAACACCCGATGTGTTTTCCCCCACGACAGTGTCAGCCTTCACATTCTCAGCCTGTATGGCCCAGTCTGAGCTGCTCATTAAAGAAAGAATCACTGACTGACTCTGACCTTGCCCACTTTCTGGTCCTACATCCTGGATCCCCATAATATTCCCCCAGGTAGCTGAACACCTGACTGGTGTGCCTGCTGTCTAACTGCTTACTCTGTGTCTTATCACATTATGTCCAGGTTAGCTTTTCCCCTCCCTGGGGGTGTAATCAAGGTCCATACCTTGAACCTTGAACCTCCCCTTTCTCAGCCACTCCTATATACTAGAAATGCCTCAACATTATATAGCCTATATACTGTACCAGGGCTGCCCCGACATTATATAGCCTATATACTAGGGATACCCCGACATTATTTTGCCTATATACCAGGGATACCCCGACATTATATAGCCTATATACCAGGGCTACCCCGACATTATATAGCCTATATACTAGGGATACCCCAACATTATTTAGCCTATATACCAGGGCTGCCCCGACATTATATAGCCTATATACTAGGGATACCCCAACATTATTTAGCCTATATACCAGGGCTGCCCCGACATTATATAGCCTATATACCAGGGCTGCCCCGACATTATATAGCCTATATACCAGGGCTGCCCCGACATTATATAGCCTATATACCAGGAATGCCCAGCCCCTTGATCGATCTCAGCGTTTCCAGGTCGATCACAGGAGATGGTAATGAACCCCCCCCCCCCCCCCCCCCCCAATTCCCGGGCTACTTTCTGCTGCCAGTCTGCCCCTGTGCCACGGTGTTCTGTTTTTACTCAAGGTGTGTAAGCAGAGTAAACATTTGATGCACATAGTCTGTCTTCAGTTGTTCTGTGGATCCCCTTGCTGTTCAAGCTGCTGCTCCCTTTCACAGTCTTAGGGTATTTACTTCCTTATATCACATTACAAATTTCTGCTTCAGTTAGGATATTTCAGGTATACGCTTCTGGCTTATAGTATCTGCCAGTAAATAAACAAAAGTAATATCTTGCTGTGTAGTGAGTTCCATATGAATCTTTCTGTATAGAAAAAGCATTGCTGTCTTTGGAAATTGGTATTGTGAGATTTGATGGATTTGGTTTAAATTTGTTTGTTTTAATTGCTAAGCTATAGTAAGGGACTGATGTAATTTTGTTGAAAACTTCACTCATGCAACCAACGATAAATAGTTGGGTAAGAACATTTTAGCCTGTTGGAAAGGCTAAGGGATTAGACCTCACTGGAGTAGCCAGTGGCAGAGTTGATCACATCATTGACTGATACCTCTAGGATTTGGGCTTCGGATGCTCTTGGAGGTTGCATGTTCTCTCCATTTTCCTTCTGCGCTTCAAGGACATGCATTTATAACTGACAATAGAAAGTGAGTATGTGTTCCTCTCACCAGATATCTGGCTCTGCTTGTGTCTTAAGCAGTATGGGATATCATGCACTTCCTCCTGTGACCTGTAAGGCACAGCCAGTTACAAGAAGCATGGATGAATTGCTTACGTACTTACTGGTCTTGTTTGGGTTATTGGGTTAATGCTCAGAAATATCTTCTTCTTAATAGTGCAGGTGGTTGTTTGTGTGCTTAGAAATGTCATATTCTCTTCAACACAAATAATATTATGATGGAGTTGTCCCTTTGCAGTATTATTGGTAATAAATATGCAAATGGAATGTGAGAGAGGCTGTCTGGGTGGTGATTTAATTGACTTTTATCTGTCATTGCAAGCGACCCATTTGCACTATTGCTGTGTCTCGTGTATAAGGATCAATACAATATTGAATTACCAATACATGCTTGATTCTTTGGCTGTTGCCCTGGAAATCATTGCAAGATAGACCTCAGAAGGATTCAAATGCAGCTGTCTTATTTGTTTGTTTTTTTCATGAGAAAATAAGTATGCAAATAAATAAATAAATAGGAACAAAAACATATCCAACTTTAAAAACTATTTTTTTAGTTTTTATGCTGTTGCAAAGTGTATGTGTTTTAGGGCTGCCACTACCCACAATTTTTTTGTGGATTAATCTATCAACTATTTTACTGATTAGTCAATTAATCTAAACGATTCATTTTCCTCCAGAAAATCAAACAGACCATTTAATTTAAGTAAATTTTATTTTGACAACAACAAGGTTATTGCAGGGCTTTAGATAATGGAAGCTGGCTTTTCAGCACTATACGGACATTATTTTCTCCCACAATTCTATAAGCAAATTAGTAGAATGCCTAAAATATTAATTTTGACGCCCAAAAGTTATTACTCTTCATAAATACGGTTTGCCCTTATGTTTATTATATTCGGTTAGTTGAGCACGCCACATGTGACTGTTTTGGAAAATCTTGGAAACGATGAGCACTGAAGTCAAGGTAGGGACAGCTCAGCAGGTGCTTTTTGCTGATTAAAGTCTGACACTTCTTTTCTTGTAAATTTTCATTTTTATTTCAGTTCACGAATTACTTTATTTAGCCTCTGTTTTTGTTTCAGTTTTAGTTTACGATCACGACACTGGTCCCAGCAAGCCAATGCGCATGAACACACACTGGCACCATCAATCCACATAGAATAAGCCCAGACTTTGGCCTAAATATTTGGCCTAAACACTTCAATGGCGATTCTAAATTCAGGTAAGGGTAGCAGGCAGACATCTTTGGCTTTAATAATGAGTCTATTTAGCAGCTACAAGAACAAAAGATATTAAGAAGCTCTCCGTACTAGTGGTAATTTAATAAACATGAACAGAGAACACTTTGTCTATTCTGGGGGTCCGTCGTCCAGAATAGCGCCTGTGTGTTTTCGCTTCAGGCACTCGTGCATAGCGTTAGTGCCCTGTGGTATGCATTCGAACTTTGCACAGTGTAAAACCACCTTTTTGTTTTTTGATAATTTGAACTACTACATAGTGATATTAAAAGAAAACATTTGTTATAATGGATTGAAGCATTTTAGAAATCATAATGGTAATTCCATTAAAAGAATTTAAAAAACAATGTGTTGATTTAAAATGTTGATGTTGACGTATTTTCAGTGTTGACATCATTGACTACATTGACTGATCACAGCAGCCCAAATGTTTCAGCAGTTTCAAGAGAAAAGCTTGCATTATCTCTGCTCGTCATAACGTGTGGCCTTGACATCATATCTCAGTCTAAAAGTCTCAGCTACCTTCAAATGCCTGCAATAATCTACTGTACTTCATGAGCTTTGGCAGAGTCTGGTAGAGAGAGTGAGAGATGGAGGCAGATGGAGGCTGAAGGAGCAGAGGTAATCTCCTCAGCTTCACAAAGCTCAGCAGTGCGCTTTGGCGCCTGTACCCCAGCATATCACTGTATTTAATCTTTCGCATGGGTCACTTTCAGCATGAAAGCACAAGTGAGAGATATGAAGGATTATTCCGTTGTTGGCAAGCGATGCTTTTGGCACCTTCTACTGGTGTAGAGTATCAGAAAGGCCATGTGTTGATCTTTATTCTTTACCCCCAAGAACTGATTTTCTTCCAGATATCCGTGCGTGAGCAGACAACGGAAGCTTTTGGAATAACAGGTGTTATCCAGCTAGGCTGTCGTGCTGAGTCTAGCCTCGCCCATATCATGATCTGGTCACTCTTTTCTGTCCGCTGCTACAGGAGGAGCCCTATGTCATGTTCAAGAAGTCAGACAAGCCTCTGTATGGCAACGATCGCTTTGAGGGCTACTGCATTGACCTCCTGCGTGAGCTCGCTAACATACTGGGCTTCAGCTACGAGGTGCGCCTGGTTGAGGATGGCAAGTATGGCGCACAGGAGGAAACGACTGGTCAGTGGAACGGCATCGTCAAGGAGCTCATGGACCACGTGAGTCTCAGTTACTCTACTAATGCAGTTGATAAGCTAGAAATAAAGTCATGAGGCTTTCAGTGTTGTGTATGATTCTGTTTCAGTAGTAATCCTTCCATTGAAGCACTTAGATCGTTCAGGTTGAGAGTTTGTGTTTATTGAAAGCAAGTGTTTGTAAACAAATCATTAGTTTGTCATGACAGTGCTGTGGCCTGTACTACGAAGCGGGGTTACTGGCTTATCGGGGTAACTTGTCAGATTTAAGGTAGTCTGGGCAAAATGTAAATGAACGAATATGAGGTCCATTTAAACGGTGCTACCTTAAATCCGACAAGTTACCCCGATAAGCCAGTAACCCCGCTTCGTAGTACAGGCCACCGGACATTTGGATTTTGCCGAGTTCGATATGTCCCTGGGTCAACAAGGGAGGGGCTTGAGTTTCATGTCTTTAACCAATCATATAGTCTTCATCGTATGACATTTTTTTTTCTCATTTTCCCACAGCAGTGTAGACTAAGCCATTGTGCTTGTGATTAGAAGGTTGCTGGTTCAATCCTTGTTGTTGTTGTTGTTATTATTATTATCTTCATCATCATCTTCATTAAATAAAGATGCACCCTTAGATTGCTCTGTATAGCCATTGCAGGTAAGCTTGTTCCTATGTCTATATTTATCATTGACTTCTATCATTTTACGTGTCTTATCAAAATGCATACACAAAATCAAACAAGTACTTTAGAATTTTGGATTTAATGAATGCGGTGATGTCATACAATGAAAACAGTGATTGGTTAAAGAAGTGCAATGCAAGCCCCTCCCTTGTTTACCCAGGGAGGCATTGAACTTGGGATGTGCTGAAAGTGCTCATTAAAACAGTATAACATGTACAAGAAGCCAGTCAGGACCTGTGTAAAGGGAAGGGCTCGTCGACAGTTACAGGAAGCTTGTGGTATCCTGCCTAATGCCACAGCTGCACACTTACACCCCCAGTCTTGATGCTGAGATGCTGAACCCTTGTCCTCTCATGTTTAGCAAATCAAATTACAACCAAAGTGGTTTAATAACATTACATCACGTTGCTTGTATAATGCCTAAATTGAAACTGACGTGTTGCATTGTTGCGCTGCGGAGGTACGCACGAGGAAAAGCAATTTGTCTGGAATCATCCCACACTTTTTAATCATATTACCACTCAATTACCAACTTTAGCCAAAGAAATTGGTATTATTGAATTACAATTCCCTACATCGGCAAACAAATCTAGATTCATTCTCCTCATTTGTGTGCTCTCCCTGCATAATCTGAGAGCCAGGGGGTTGAAATGAGTAAAATGCAGCCCTTAGGTTGGTTATATAGTGAAGGAAAGACGGGTGGGCTGTGTTATTGCTGGGGGTGGGGGGGGGGGGTATTCTGTTTTGCCCCAAAGCACTTCTTAAAAGATAAAAAATGTTTTTATATAAAAACATTGCTGGTATATAGGCTTTAAACTGTAGGGACGATGATTTCAGTGTGATTTGTAGGGGGGCTTACCATGAAGAGCGAGCATAAGCAGGTGTGAATCAGATCGATTCTTCGCCACCATGATGGGAGATATCGGTTATTGATCGCAAAGTGCAGTTTGCCCTGTTGGATCTCCAGCATGAGGAGAGAGTCTAATTACCCGTGACAGAAAGAGGATCCTGTTTCCCATGAAATGTGTGGGTGGATTAATTCCCCGATTTATGCACAAAAGGGAACATGCACAATTCATCTTCCGTAGACAAACCCCTTAAAGGTTTGTCAAATGATAAGGTAAAGGAGGATGAACCTCACATTAATGCAAATTCCTTCAAACTGTGGAAAAGAGACCTAAATATATATTTTTCCTTTAATCAGACAGTTTCTCTTTGTTGAACCTCCCCTTGATTCAATCTGCACAAATGTCTCTTTAACTTTAAATGACTAATTTAAGCACACTTGCCTTACTTTGCGTTCATTACTAAACATCAAAAGTTTTCCTCAGAAGAAGGCTGTTCAGGTGAAGTGAAGTGGACTTACTCTAATTTGTTCCTCAGTGTCAAAAGCAAATCACAAATCAAGAGAAATGATGCAGCCAGTACCTATTTGAGTCATCTTTACACCAATGACTAGATAATAAATATATATCTGTACGTCTATTCAAAACAATATTCATCATAATTTTAGCACAGAAATTCATTGTCCAGGTACTTATGCTGGACAGGACACAGAGCTGGGGGACACCCTGGACAGGATGCCAGTCCATCACAGGAACAGGAACCCTAATCAAAAGAATGACAACCTTAACCGCTACCAGTCCTAACCCTAACTAAAAGTAACCAAATAAAAAGACTTTTAGTTTTTAAAATGCAGTCACAGATTTTTAGACTCTTACTTAGCAAATCATCAAATTTGACTAATCCGACACGTGACGCTGCCACAGATTTAATGAGCTCTCATAATTTATATGGCTGAGGGGGGAACCTTAAAAATGCCCAAAGTCCAAGAAAAGGCAGTTTTCTCTCAGGTCCTCCCCCAGGAGTAACCCCTGCTTCTGGGGCACCCCCACTCTCGCCCGGTAACCGTGGATTGGGGCCGTCCTTAGAAACTTACAGCGGAGCAGAACTGTTGAAGCAGCAGTTGCTAAATCAACACTCCTTAACTGATAAACAAGGCCTTTAAATTTTGACTTGCCAGCAGCGGTTACTGTCTCTCGTGTGCACAGGACTCGTTTCCGTAATTGGATTGCCTCTAATGCATCTCCCTCCCATGACTTATGGTCCGTTTCTCTCCGCTGCTCTGCTTTGTGTCCACAGAAAGCTGACCTTGCAGTGGCTCCTTTGGCTATTACCTACGTGAGGGAGAAGGTCATCGACTTCTCCAAACCCTTCATGACACTGGGGATAAGTATTTTGTACCGGAAGCCCAATGGTACAAACCCCGGAGTTTTCTCCTTCCTCAACCCGCTCTCGCCTGATATCTGGATGTATATTCTGCTGGCTTACTTGGGTGTCAGTTGTGTGCTGTTTGTCATAGCCAGGTAACATGTCCGTTTCAGTGATTTTAAAAATGCACACACACACACACAAATACACATGCCATTAACCTTTCACACTAACTTTAATCTCTTTCTGATAAAAAAAGATTCTGGCACTGGGTAGAATTCCGCTGACGGATGCTAGTGAGATCTGTTTCAGTGGTATATCACTGTCTGTGTTGCAAAATGCACAGATCAAGAATGATTTCTAAAAAGAAGCATTACAAAACATGATTTAGACCATGCAAATCAGACTGTTATGATTGGTTGAAGGTCCTGGCCTTAATTGGCCAAACCAACCGAGGCATGTTTAACCAGCCAATAAGCTGTTGTGTTGACATGTCTCTCTTCTTCACTTGCCTTTTTTCTGGTTCATTCATTCAATCAGAAGTCTGCGCACGGCCTCCCAGTGTTAAGTATTGTGAGGAGGCTTGTCACGTATAATAATAAAATCACAAAATAAAATACCAAACAATGGAGTGATGCTTTCTGCAAAATCTAGCCCAATTCCATGTTCCTGCCACTGTAATGTTATAAGGCTAAGATGAAAAGCAGTTGGATGAAACCAAAACATGGAAAATGAGCTGAGAAAAACTCCCAATACGAATGTCTGAATAATGTATAATACAAACAGACCTCAATTTAGATTGTCGGCAAAATTCTCGCAAGTGCTGGTTTCTGATTTAGTAGTGCTGAGAATATGTGAGCACAAACTCATTGTGAGAGGGGTTTGCTTTATCTGAAATCAGCTTTGGGTGCCTGAGCCCAGCCCAGCTGGGGGCTCAGCCCTCCTAGAGCAATCGGAACAGTTGCTGACTTCTTCTCGTTCTACAAGTTAGCTCAGTTTGAACCCTGGTGCAGAGGACACCATGCTCAAACCCTGCACGCACCCACGTTCCCAGGGGAGAGAAATCGTATATATGTGCGTGTCCATGTGTGCTTGCACGTGTGCTTGCACGTGTGCGTGCCTGAGGAGAAACAGAAGCACAGAGTGTCCAAGCACAATCATTGCCCCTCTTCATCCTGTTACAAGCATTATAACTATTTTTCATTTCTTCTCTCTATTCTTTTCATCATGCTTCAAATGCTGTGGATTATTTTTTATGGAGTAATAGTGAGACTTTATGGTATTCTGGCCCATAAAAGGGTGGAAAAAAGCAGTTTTAGGAGTATTGTTGTCACTGGCAGGGCATACTTGGTATAAATATAGTATTCAGGGGCAGTAGAACCAAAGACACTGATTCATAAACCATTATTTTCCCTTTTCTTTCCACACTCAAATTTATAATGAAGAATGTGCTGGCAAAGAGACGAATGAGTCTGGCTAATTATAATTAGCTGTAATGTTTATGCGGTTGGGCACATTTTCTAAATCTAACTTTCAAAAATGCATTCCTTCTCCAGCCCTTCTTCCTTGGGATAATCACAAATAACGCTTCTGCAATGTAAATTCACACGGCCGTGAAGACCAGAGTGAGGCTAGATTAACTTTAGCCAATGTCATTGTGACAAAAATTAAACCTAATTGTTGTGAATGGATTTACATTTGAGTAAATCCCAGTTGATACATGGTGTTTTGGTTTTTTGTTGTGTGCCTTTCATTGGCTTTAATTATGCTCAGTGACTGGTGGTGCTTTTAATAAGCCAGTATAAGGATAGATTTCATATTCCTATCACATGGAGGGCTGACATTTACTGTTGGCTGAAGGGCGCTGATGAATTATCAAACGCTCTAAAATGGATAACTGTTTTGCCGTGGTGTTCAATGCAAATCTAATCAGCTGTCAGAAAGGCTGTTGTCATGTGAAAATTAAATGCCAGCATGTCGGCACAAAACTCTTTCCCTTCTTTACGATGTTGCCATTCCAGGAGGACAAACTTAATTTTTCCATGAATTGCCCCACTGTCTAGGAGAACAATATTGAGTCCCACGTTAACTACAGACTTTCTCTCCTTTGATGTGACAGATCAGTGTTAAGGTTGGATCAATTTGTAAATTATGCCATTACTGTAATTTATTGGATTTGGTTGCCAGTGTGTTATTTTTATTTTTTATATCCAATTATGATTTATTGAGCTCATCGTGCTAAAAAAATCCTATAGACTGGGTACATGTGTAGCCATATTTCTTTACTATGCAGATATGTTTCTTCAAGTTTTTTTTTTTAATTGTCTTTGCCATCTCTGTCTCTGTTGTCTGAACATGGCTGGTAATGTCTAGTCATGTTGACTGGAGTTTTCCATTGGACCCCCTGAGCGGAAGAATTCGCAGAATCTGAGAAAGACCAATGATCCAAACCTTCCCCTTACTGGGCAGAGATGAAGGTGGACCTTAGTAAGTGTACCTAGCAGGGAAATGACTGGAAACTTCTTTTATGCAGGCTCTGATAGATCCTGTGATGTCCTCCTACTTCAAGGTTAGAATTATGGTGACATCTATAGGAGGGTTCTGCAATAGGTCACATGGTCATGTAGGGCGTCTGGACTGAGGAGAGTAGATGATATGCAGGGGCTTGGGCTTATCAGGTGGTCAGGCTTTGTTCTAAGGAGAACCTAGGATCTTCTCAGTCCTTCAAACTTTTAACTCCCCTGGGTTTTAAAAATAAACAATAGTGTGACCATGTAGATTTTTTTTGTATTCACTCTAAGAACATGGATATTAGCTGAAGCATGGTGGAAAAAAAGAGAAGAAATGAAAAAACAAATAATTAACCCTAGAACTTTTGGGCCAGCAGCAGTATTTTATCTTCCATCCCGAGAGTTTTAAGGTTAATGTCCATTTTTCCAATGTTACTGGCAATATGATCACACAAAGAAAAACAAAGCTGCAACTGTCATCTAAGTTGGTTCAGAATATGCACCTAACTGTTTAAGAACTCGTAAAAACACAACTGGGTAAGTTGTATTTTCTGATTCAAGTTGTTTATCTTATGCTCATATTTCAAACAAATGAGAACTTTATCGGCATGCTCGTCTCTTTCGCCCTTTTATTGATATTCAGCCTTAGGAACATTACCACAGATGTTAGCCTAAGTCTGTGAGAAAAAAAAAAACATGAAGACCTGATTTGGTTTGGAAATGTTTGTGTATGGTATGCTCATGGCTGCTGGTATGTGTGCGCATGCCCCTGTTTTTGTGTGTGTGTGTGTGTGTGTGTGTGTGTGTTTGTGTGAGAGACAAAGAGAGAATGTCCACCAAATCACAGGGTTACCACCTGATATTTACAATTTAAGGAGAACATCTTTTACTTGCCATTCAAAACTAAAATATTCAGGATGTTTGTATTTTCTGCATATTTCATAGTTGATCTTTCTCTTTCATTCGTTTTTTTTGTCCCTGTGTTCTGTGGAGCAGATTATGAAAGAGAGAACTTTTCTATAATGAGGAGCTTTATTGCCTAGTCATTTTGGGGAAAAATTATTTCTTTTTCCTCTGTTTTGCTTTTGCTTAAATTTAGGCCTTTTTACAACATTGTTTGAGGTGAATAACTTAGCCTTGTAATCGGAGTGTTTAATTAGGCTTCTCTTTCTACAATGGTTACTTGTGCAGATGATTAATTATGGTTTAAGGATATGGCGAAACAGCATTGTTACTGCTCTCTATAATGTGAACACCAAAAATTAGTGTGACAAAATACACCAGTTTTTGGGGAGACAATTGGCCATTGTTTCAACATGTTTTTGCTGCAGAGCAACAACACAAATAGCCTGTAATTATTTAAGCAAAGGGATTAGAAAGGAAAAGTAAAGCAAATCTCAAGTGATGGTAATCTTAGCACAACGTTAATTGTTGTATTGCCTGAGCTGTAAATTAATTGATGTGTGCGGATTCAGGGGAGTGTTTACTTCCAAGGAATGTTGTGGTTTAAATCCCCCACAAGTTGGGTCGCCCCCGAAGCCTGTTTTGTTGGGTCAAAGAAGCAAAGGCAGTGTGTGTGTGTGTGTGTGTGAGGGGGGGGGGGTGGTCAATGGAGAGGGGAAAGGGCCTTGCAGCTCACACAGGGCAGCTACAGAAGTGCCTTAGGTCTTCATGCATGCTGAATTATTGTCAAAGATTAGGCAGAGGTCACCCGAATGGTGCATTTGTTATTTGTCTTATCTAATTTCTCCCACCAAGTGCTCCCTCCTAAAAATACTCTTTGAATTAGTTTGCGCCCCCCCCCCCCCCCCAACACACACATGCACAGTCCCGGTAGTCGCAAAGCTATTATTCTGCGGAATAAACTGTTTTTGTGTACGTGAAACTGTGAAAATGACATTGTTAGGAACGCTTCCTCACTAGCACTGTGTGTGGTGAGCATTCCTGCCCGTTT
The DNA here is from genome assembly GCF_048594095.1 of Paramormyrops kingsleyae. Taxonomy (NCBI): domain Eukaryota; kingdom Metazoa; phylum Chordata; class Actinopteri; order Osteoglossiformes; family Mormyridae; genus Paramormyrops; species Paramormyrops kingsleyae. The sequence goes on from NC_132805.1 coordinate 27,380,791, forward strand.
TTCTCAACATGGGCCAAGTACGCCAGCATACTGAATAGGTACATTAGCATTACAGTAAAAGTGAGAATAACGGCTCCATTATCATCCCTCACGAAAAGGTATTTCACCGCTTTGAGATGTTTCACATGTTTTACTGTGCTTTACATTACAAATGGCCGCACAGTCCTATGATACTTTGCAGCAGATGTTTCTTCCCTCCCGTGTCTGTCTGGTTCACCCCCGGGTGGATGGATGGTTTTACCTCCCCTCGCAGTCATACCTCAGCCAGATGAAGGCATTGGCTCCTGAAATGTCCACATGGCTTTTTAGCATCTGCATAACATGTTGAAGTTTGTGTCCTCTATGTAATTGGCAATATGGCGGGCTCCCCTTTTCCCTGTTCCTGGGCAGGGTAACTCAGCCCCGTCTGATGCCAGTCTCCGCTGTCCCCGCCGTCACCTCATTCTCAACTTTTTCAAAGTTCTAGCCTAGATTTTCGAGGGAAGTTTGAGGGAAGTCTTTCATTAACAATGCATAAACGTCCCATAACTTCTTTTTTCAAGGGCCTAGGTTAAAAACAAACAAAGTATGTGATGCCGTTTATATATGGCAATTACATTTCAGGATTATAGAGACTCTAGAGCACATGCCACCATCACAGCCCATAATCTCTTACTGAATGAACAAGTAAAAGATGAATGGAGGTCTGGGCATCAGGAACCTGTAATGATTAACTGTAGAAAACAAACGAAAAAAAGTTCCTTGCCAAACCATGGAGTACGACTTTCAGGATGATTCCCTAAAAGAGATAAACCACAACTGTATATGTCCCTTTGGCCATTACCCTAAATGGTAGCAGTTCCATAATGCATGGGAAATCAGTCCCACTAAACAGTCCAACATTTACATTTAGTCTGTATCAATTAGATTTCTCTGTCTCCATGTTCTCCTTATTCACACTGCTTGCCACCCCCCCGCCTATGGCCTTGTCCCTAGAAGACACCCTGGTTGTAATGGTCCCACTCTATTCACTGACATGCAGCCTACCTACTGCATCTGCTTCCAGCATCTTCATGTCCTAGCCCCCGATTCCGCCCCTCATTACGCTGCTTAGCCATCAACTCTGCAGCCAAGAGCCTTACATCACTAAATAGCCTTGATTCAGATTCTTGGAACAATGTTCGGTCTCCTTAACAAGAGGTCGGCGGTTAATATTCACCTTGTTTGCTATAATAGGTAATAGATTTTTGTTCGATTTATTATTGCCCCCTGGAAAACTGTGATCAGTACTAATCCTCAGTAGCCAGGAGCAGCACTGGTAGATTTCTCACCCAGAATGGTAGGCAGGTTTATGAACCAGAGCCACTGTCTCTCCTACCCCTCCACCCCGTATCTTTTGTGCCCGCTGCCATGATTCATAATCTCACGCCACATGTCATGAAAGCGATAGCTAAGCAGCACCAGGCGATTTCACGCACATATCTTCCCAATGCCAGCCTTTCAGCGTCTTGGCGGTCTAGCTGTTATCAGGTGATCAAGAGCCTGATTTTGATTGGCAGGTGCAAGTTCTCCTGCAGACTTGCATTTTATTTAACAAACTCTTTTCTCCTGAGCGACATACATTATTGAGAAAGCAGAGAGCGATTGGGGTTAATGGCCTTGTTCAATGCCCCCAACGCGAATCACTCTGCCGACCCTGGGATTTCACAGTTTTCATGCCAGTGTCCTAACCCGCTCAGCCACACACTGCCCCTTCAGGCCAATGATGGTACAGCCAGCATGCCATTAAGCTTTCTGCATTAACTGGGCAGGCATGTTTTTAGAGTATCCCTGTAGAAATAAACAAACCCTGCCAAAATGGCTCTAATACAAAATCCCATAGTCCCACAATCCTATTTCTAATACTCAAAGTCCTTTGAATCAGTACATCAGCATTGGCAGTGTCCTGCTTGTGACCGTCTCCATCGCAGTTTCCTGGCCCTAATGCGGCCGCCTTTCACCAAGCATCCCTCTACGCCACAGCAGTTTTCACTATTCATCATTTTGGCACTTTGTCATCACCTCGCTTCTTGCTGCTCTTCTTCTCTTTGGTGCTTGATTGTCTACTAACTGCAAAACTAAGCAACTGCTAAGTAACTTTAAACACATCAGAGACTCTCATTGCTGACATTATGCACTGCTCATGTTCTCGCTGCTTCTTATGTGATGGGCTATTCATCTAAGGTGTAGTCCGCCCTATATCCTATGTCCGTGTGGTCGGACACCCACAGACAGTCCAGGTTCCTCCCAGCTCGGAAGCAAAAATATCTGGCTGGGAGATCGAAGGAAGAAAAATCATGGACCGACTGTCGGTCCTCGAGGACCAGATCTGGAGTTCTGCGTCAGCTTACTTAATTGGATTATTTTAGAAGAATATGGATGCATATCAAGAAAGAGAACCATAATGTAGGAATAAATATGAGGAATTTGAGCTTTGCTGGTTTTGGTAAACCTGATCAGGCAAGCTCATACAAGGCAGAGAATTTCCCTCATCCTGACTGGGCACAATGATCTCATTTAACGCTACATCCTTTATGTCACTAGACCAGGTTGAGGAGAGCAGTCTTGCCTGTGTGTCCACTTGTTTTTTTGCCTCGTGCATTTAATCAGCCTTCTGTGCAATGTCTTGGGTGATAAATCAGGCATTTATGGGGGTCAGACTTTAAATGAAATACTGATTGGTACCACAGATTGGCAAACAAACCAGCCAGCAGGTTGACACACACCGATTCAAGTTAGAGAACGGTGACCATGTCTTCCTGATTTCTGAAAGCCTGCCGATTGTTCAAATCATAAGAGATTTAAGTTACTCCCATATTTTATGGCTAGGGGTTCCTGCCAGTGTAATGTAAAAAAGTAGGCATTTGTGGACCTAATGTCTAAAGACCACTTCATCATCATTTGATTATTCATCGCTTCTCATTGTGACTAGCTTAACTTTAACCATTTTCTGATCTTAGCACTTCAGAGTAAAGAAATCAGGTCATGATACTTAATTGTAGCCCAATCAACCTTTACTAATGTAATGTCACTTTTACTTAACATAAATAAATGGAAATCTCTTTGCCTGTGAAGTGTGTGTGTAGGGAGTGGGTGTGCAATATCATGTTGGGATGATGAGAACGGAGTGTTTGATCTCATGAATTTTAATAAGTTTGAAAGATTATCATGATTGCTTTTTCCAAAGTGACAAAGAAGTTATTGAGATTTCATTGATTAAATTGCAGAATTATTTTCTTTTAATATGAATATTCCAGAATGTACTTTTCACTTGGCTAGACAGCTGCCTGAAATTAGAAAAAAAAAGAAAATGAGTTTAATTAACTTTAGATTTTTCAAGCAATAACGGTTGTTTATAATGTATCCCTTCACAATGGAGTTGTCACATATATTTTATGTTTTATCTAAACAAAGATATTAACATCTAACTAATGCTAAGTGCTGTATGTAAATGTTAACAAGTGTCCATTATATATGTTTCTTTTCTTTTAGTTTTGCGTACTGTTTTATTGTACTGAACAGCATAAAATGATTTGCATCTCTAATGCTATCTGTACGCATTGAGATTTGTTACTTTTTATGATGATAACTTTGTATTCTATTCTATAAATTTGCATTGTGATTGTTTCCTTAATCGGTGTTTAACATCTGTCTCTCCCGCTATCTCTACAGGTGAACCGAGCTTTATTTACAAGAAAGAATTCCGACGTTCGTTCTTGTGCTAAAACTGTGTGTTCTTCTCTGTCAATTGCCACAGGTTTAGTCCCTATGAGTGGTATAACCCTCATCCCTGCAACCCAGACTCTGACGTGGTGGAAAACAATTTCACGTTGCTAAATAGTTTCTGGTTCGGAGTTGGAGCTCTCATGCAGCAAGGTAGACGCCTCTGCCTGCTCCCCTTTGTGGCTCATGTCCCACTCTTTGCTGGGGGTCAATTTGCACTTATCAGGCCCAAACTGATGCATGGGTGCCTCTGTGCATGTAGCTAGATGCAGAACTTGATTGCAAAGATACAGAAGCAGGGTTGGGCCAAGAGAAGGCTTTGGGGTGGCTAAGGAGCTTGTTCCCGGGAAGTGGGTGATGTGTGTGTGGTGCAGACCTAACTGACAAGCAGGGAGAAACCAGCCTCACTCACCCAGTCATGCATGACACCTTCATTCACTCCTACTCACCCTCACAGATCCTCAGATTGGGTAAGTGTCATCCCCATCAGACAGAGAGAGGAACAATGTGTGTCTGTTTAGCCTAGCCCTCTCATTTTCGGTTTCCTCCTGTAACCTGTCACCATATCTTCTCAACTAGTCTTCCGCCCCCAGATTTCAGAAAAAGAAACTATGTATGGCATCGGTGAAACGGAGCAATTTCATTCAAAGCTAATGCGTTTTCCGACCTGCATGCCAATGAGATATGTTGCATTGTAAGCGCAGCGCCAGTCAGTACAGTCATGTTGTTGGCTGATGCAACATATCGGAGGCTGAGGATGACAAGTGTGCAAGGCAGCATGGTTTCTGTTGAGCCTGCTCTGAAAGCGAATGTAGCGTACAGACAGGAGGCTTCCAGACATCTGTTGGGAGCTGAACTTTTACTGATGCATTTTGGCGTATTTGAAGTCCAGCAGAATGTGGCTGGCAGTTACTCCATGGCCCATTCCTGCATGCACAACAAACATGACGCATGGTAAAATTATTCTGTCGTGCAGAATTTAAGAATGATAATGAATATAATATCAAGGGCGAAGACCAGACTAGATTGCAGTAAATAACTACAAAAATGTAATCTAATGGGATTGTCCAATGTCCCCTCACTTATATGTGGTGACTAGAGAATTAATATTTTAACCAGTATCTTCATTATGGAGATAGTTGTCAATCCAGAACATACTTAATGTTTTTTTTTTATAAATACACCATACCATTGTAATAAAATTTCATACACTTCTGAACATTTATGGGGCGTTCTTATGGATGGACTGTTTGTCCTTTTGTTCTTGTTCATTTGATCTTTTTACTTGTGACCTGCTCATGGTAGTCTCGATATACTTAGGGTACTTTGGTGACACAGTGCAGATGCAAATCCGCTTGAGGTGATGTTGAGAAGATCTGGAGATGGACCGACCTGGGGGAGAGAGGGAGGGCAGGCTGAAGGATTTCAGACACTGTTCCCCCCCACAGCATGACGCCCCTTCTTGCAAACACACACGGCTGCTGAGGACTACAGTGTAGAGAGGCTCCCGTGTTCATGGCTTGCTAGCCCCCAGAAAACTGTGGGATGTGGTGTTTTGGACATGACGTTACCTTGGGTACATGACAGTCAGCCCCAACCAGGTTCTGTTGTGGTGCACCTGGCCTAATGCGGGCCGGCTTGGGGCTTTCAAGCACATGGGGGTAAGACGTGAGCTGGGATTTGTGGATCTTCCACCATTTCTCCTTCCCTGGTCTTGCTCCTTAGTTTTTTTTTCTTTTTGTTCTTTGTTTTCGTTTTTTGTTGTTGTTGTTTTTTTCCTGTCTTGTTTTCAAAGGGCAGTGCAGACCGCTGGTTATGGTGGGTAATCGTGTTCCTGGCTGAATCATGTCTAACTGCCTGGCTTGACCAGGCAGCAGGCACGTCTCTCTCTTCCTTTACAGCTTTCTAGGCAGAAGTCTGAAGGTGGAGGTGGCTGTCATGTCCAGGCTTGTATCTAGAGCGACAGGTTCTAGACCGGACTGTGAGGAAGTCATAACGAGGGCGCTGAGGAGATGTTCAAAAATTAAATAAAAGAAAAACACTAGGGTCACTTCAAAGAGCAAAGATCTTTCCCACAGTCCTTTTGCCTGAATTTGTAAGATTACAACTTAAAAGAGCTTTAGATTGCTTGAGAAAAATAATATTGACTTTGTACTGTCCTTCCATGGACTGTCCTTCCATGGACTGTCCTTCCATGGACTGTCCTTCATCTCCTGGCCTGACTCCATCAGCTCCAGTGTGACCTTTGACCTTGCCCCGCTCATCCTTCATGAGGCTTGCTTGAAATTACAAATTCTTCTGATGACCTGGAGACCTACAGTTAGGGAGGTGGCTTTATGTAAAGAAGCAACGACTTTCTCGTTTTTAGCAAATCAAGATTTTAAACATGTTTTAAAGCTATTTTAACACAATATAATTGGTATTGTTGCTGTGGTTGTTGTTTCTAAACGAAGTGCAATTAAGATTGTTTATAAATAATGAAGTCCATCATGTTTTTGCTGCTGATTTTTCAGGTTGTGCTTTCCCCATATGCACTGCCGTGTAATGAATGGACCCTTCCTGTGTTATTGAACTGTTTATCTGAAAAAAAAACCCCAGTATCGATTCATGGGCAATCAACTTCAGCCAGAAACGCGGAGCTGAAATGAGTGTGAATTGCTAGATTTAGTCAGCTTGGGACTGTGGGACTGCTATATATAAAAGTATTCTTTGTTTTTTTGTTTCATTTTCTATTTCAAAACTTCTTTTAAGACTAGCAAGATCCTGGACAGCTAGAGAAAAGCTTGGAAAGAGTCAAATATTAATCTGACAAATAAATTAAAATTATCCAGAAGTTACTTTTCATTTTATTAGATAGATATATTGTGCCACTGTTGTTTAAACAAATCTGGCTGCAATATTTCAGATATCAACACATTAAAATATGTTACAGGAAAATGTTACTGTAAAGGATCATTCAAATGCATAGAACAATGAGGGTTAAGACTGCCTTAACAAACACTACGCTGGTCTATAATGATGTAGACATGCCAGTGTAATGTCCTCAGAAACCAAAGCAATGCAGGAACATTTAGTGCCAATTATAAATTTAGTTTCTGCTCCAAAGCCTTGTGCTTCACTATTGACACATCTTGCAGATGCTTACAAAAGTGACGTCTACTTTTTTTGAAGTGGTGTACGGTTAAGCAATGGAAGCTGCCTGATGCAGTCTGAAATTTATTTATCAGATGTATACATGATTCAGCCATCTCCACCTCTGTACTGCCTTGTGCCATTTTAAAGTTATGAAAATGCCTTCTGCAGTTACTTGAAATCACCAGCTTATGAACACCGTCAGCATCATTATCCAGCTGAAGATGTTTCAAAGCAAACATAACAGATCTCAACATAACAGAGTCACGCCTAGATACCTGATGTGGTTTGAAAACACACTTAGTAACCATTTGGGTAGGACTCCATGTTTCATGCTCCAGAATGAATCCAGAAGCACTCACCATCAGAGACACACCACAGGGGAGTGCTTGCTCTGTGAAGTCTGTTTATAATATGAATTTTAAAGGAGGTAGATGACTCATAAACACCTGTCAGTTTAAAATTAATCTACGGGATGAAAATATTGGGCTCCTTCTCCTACCTTGTTTGTGGTGAACTGCAGCATAGAATCTATGTGTTAACTTGTTTGTATGGTAATTTTACAATGCCGTTAACTGTGTGTGTTGAAGGTAGTAAACGCAGATATCCATATTCAAACCACCCAACATCTAGTCTGGTCTGTGTCACTAAAGCAAGGCCTGGCTGGGGTCTACCCTCCTGGAGATATCCTGGGTGTGATCTGTAAGGAAGCCCTGTCTTGTACTGAGTGACCCATGGCCAGAGCAAAACGGGTTGACGTCTCTCTCTGCTCCCCCCTCCTTGCCAGGTTCAGAGCTGATGCCCAAAGCCCTCTCCACCAGGATAGTGGGGGGCATCTGGTGGTTTTTCACTCTCATCATCATTTCTTCCTACACCGCTAACCTCGCAGCCTTCCTCACCGTGGAGCGAATGGAGTCGCCCATCGACTCCGCCGACGACCTCGCTAAGCAGACCAAGATCGAGTATGGCGTGGTAGAAGATGGCTCCACCATGACCTTCTTTAAGGTGGGCTGCTGCCATTTGTAACCCGTACTGATTATTTCTCATTGTGATAAAAAAAACAGCTTGGTGTGAAAGACCGTTTTCCTGTGAACGGCTTCTCGCTAAATTATTGACCCACACGGAAAGCTGATTTTGAGCACAGTTATCTTTATGGTGTAAGGATACCGTAATCTGCTTGTGAAGTTTCAAGTGTTTTCACTGTTATTGCAGGCTCCACAGTCAATGAGACAGAGATTTCTCTGTTGCTCTGCTGGGGGAGCATTTGGTGTAGCACTTCCTGATTCTGCCAAGTTTAGTATATCCCTGGGTCAACAAGGGATAGGCTTGCGTTTCGCTTCAATAACCGATCACCGTCTTCATCGTATGACATCACCACATTCATTAAAACCAGCATTTTGTGTTAAGGGGCAAGGTGCACAGATCTTCCTGTTTTATTCTGTATGCCTTTTGTTTAGGGACATGTCATAGATACTAAACATAGGAATGTGCTTACAGTACCTGCAAAGGCTGCCGGGAGCAATGTAAGGGTGCATCTTTACTTCATGATGATAATAGTAATAACAACAAAAATAATAATAACAAGGTTTGAACCACCATCCTTCCATCACAGGCAGAGAGGCTTAGCCCCCTGAGATACACGCCCCCCACGCTGGGTGACTGGATGGCTGGAAGCCTTGAGTTTGGAAATGAAAAAAAAAAACAAAACAGACCAGCCTGATGATGTCATACGTTGAAAACTGTGATTGGTTAAAGAAGTGAAATGCAAGTCTCTCCCTTGTTGATCCAGGCACATGTCGAACTCTGCAAAATCAGGATGTCCTTTAGTGTATGTTAGCATATGTCAAAGAGCCTGTAATTGTCCCTTGTGTGTACTAACTCAGCATTTAAAGGTTAAAATCATTCTGTATGCATGACACATTGTAAACATAACACACTGGATGTCCTTCAGTGTAACTGGTTGGTGGTATAAGAGGATATTGTTGGTGAGCCTTTGGACTTTGACATCCTGTGGCAACATGGGCCTAGAATTTACTTTCTTTGATCCTGAACATTGTTTGCTTGTTGTTGCTGCAGTGTTCAATATCAGGAGTCCAGTGTACAGTAGCCCCGCGTATCCATGGGTGTTACATTCCAAGGCCTGCTGCAAACAGCTGAAACTGCGGATAATAGCAAACAATCCACGGACCCCGTATATACTGTACTGTAAAGGATGAAGAAACAATGAAAAGCATAGGCTACTGTTACACATTTTACAATAAAAACTATTGTATAATCTACCTGTACATAACCTGTAGTTAGAACAGAAATATGGTGTAAATAGAACAATTGAAACTTATCAACTATTTATTTCAGGAATGCTTTTTTTTTTGTTTTTGAAACCTTAGATACTGAAACCACAGATGAGTGGGTGTTACTGTACAGCTTATAACATAAAGCATAGTGACATTAGGACCTATCGCTAAGATAGGATAGCCAAACCTAATACATTATATACTTATATTTGACAAACTTCCCTGTTTTGGGCTTTGTGGTTCCCTCGCTCATCATCCAGACACAATCACCACGGCAAGCACAATTGTATATTTATGCATGAGATTTTTTTTTGCCATTTAGATGGAAGGTAGTTGCATTGACACTGGGGACAATAGTGGGTGGGACAGGTCATATGCAGCAGAGCTTCTGCTGTTTCACAGAGGACTTAATGGATCCATTGCACTCTCTTCTTGGCGCCTAATGTGACATTTACCTATTTATAACTATGGCTGTAATCCGGTGTGCTGTAGACTCACATTCCTGGAGAGCTGTGAGGCTGGGGCCCTGATTGCTACAATGTGTGATTTCCCAGATGTACGGATGGGTGACACTGTTAGCCGGATAGTTGGCTTACTGACTGGGGCTTTGATCCCCGCTCCTTCTGTGTATGTTGAGTTCTCCTCATGTTTCAATGAGCTTCCTCTGGATACATCTTTCTCCTCCCATAGTCCAAAAATGTGGGGTTAGGGTAATTGCTGTTAAGGGTAATTACCCTTATTTCATGAGAGTGTACCTTGGATTGGACTGGAGTCCCATTCAGCATGTCCCTGTCTCGTTCCCTCTGCTCATTGTTTTATTGTGGGCTCCAAGCACGTTATGATCTTCTGTTGTTACATGCTGCGTTATAGTCCACTTAGCTGTGATTTCTCCATAAACCTCTCAATCAAGCTTCGCAACGATTTGCGCGTCACCACATTTGAGACACAGGACAGCTGTAATCTATATCTGAATCTACCCAGGGCCTTTACAGCATACAGCAGCCATCTGTTTCCAAACCTTCCCGCTTTGGCACTGAATTGTGGGATGCTATGTTATTTGGATTTAATAGTAATCAGCAGGTTAGTTGTTTTCTTTGTAAACGAGGCAGCAATGCCTAAACATTTTTGGTGCTGTTAATCAAACTGAGAAAAGGATTCCTTCTGATTCCTTCTGCACCCTCATTAGGCATCTCGCACTTTCACTTTTTGCCCATTGACAGCTTGTGCGGAAACAAACATAGTTCCATTAATTGCACGTCGGTATCAAGTCTTTAAGATTACAGAATGGGTAGCGCTCCCTGGATTGGCTCACTGTTCATTTTCACGATTTCAAAGAAAAAAAAAGATACAAATCCTGCCATTTATGCAATTATTTACACAGATTTATTCTGGAAAAATAAATGTATAATGATGGGTAATTATGTGAATGGCAGCTTGGGAGAGTCTGGGAATCAGTTTAGAACATGAGTATTTTTTATGTTCTACCGAGGAAGCATCCCTGCAGACTTTGAACACCAACACTGAATTATTTATTAACTGCAGTCACTTCATCTCACTTATCTAATAAAATCACATCTTATTAGGGGCCTGAGAGTGCTGCTGTGTGCTGCCACTGCTGCCGTGAGCAGAGGGGAGGCCGGGCTGCCTCACGCCGCCACTCTGAAGGCCGCCCACTCCAGGAAGGCCACGCCCACTCCAGGAAGGCCACGCCCACAATGATATTTTTCTTGTATTTTATTTTTGTTAAGCAGTCTGCCTTATTGAGTGTAAGTGGGATATGTAGATCGTTTTGACACGCAGCAGTGAGGGAGGGAAAGGGAGGAGAGGAAATTGGTGGGAGATGGGATGCGGGGGGGGGAGGTTATGCTGAGCACTGTCTTGCCCCCAGGCCTGCTGAAGTTCCCATCACTCTCGCAGCCTCTCTGCAATGGCTGCCCCCCTCCTGTAATGAAGCTCCTTCTTCCCCCCGCTTAGCAGATAGCAGATTCCCTCGGGCAGATAATCACCAAACCACTGTTATCCTGGTTACAGGCAATAACAATCAATGGTGAACTCCACCCCCCTCCCCGTTCGGTTTGCAATATTAATATGGGGCTATTCTAAGCATGGAAAATGGAAAGCTGCAAATAGGGTAGCGGTGACGGTGTGCGAAGGCCACCGGCTTTTGAAATTCTAGGCCTGGCGTCACCTCTGACCTTCGGTTGAGCAGAGCTTGTCACTTTGAAATTCCGCTCGACCTATCAGAATTGATGGCAAGGGCAAAGCATGCCCCATCGCCCTGACAACCACATGAATCTCATTTCCGGGTGATTTCCCGCTCTTTTAAACGGTGCATGTTGGCTGAATTTTAAAGGCAGTCATGCTTCTGATCTGCGTACTTTAACATAAACGGAAGCGCACATGGACTCAGGCAAACACATATGGCCAATATTCCATTAAGTGGGAGATTGATTTGGCTGCATTTTAAATATATTCCTTTTAATGTGGATTTTTTTAGATCTTTTGGGAATAAATTTCACTGCAGAGTATGTAAAACCTGACCACATGCAATTTTTTTGGTTTTTAACAGACCAGTATGTGTCTATGACTGAATGTTGGTGACAGTATACTAGAACAATACTAGTGTTTGGATGGCAAAGGAAAATGTATGTCTTTAAAAATGTGGTAACAATTCTTATATTATAAGAAATAAGATTAACTCGTAATAACTTTACATTAATGTTAAATATGCTCTCAGTTTGCTTCCGCTTATGTTGACATAGATCACTGGTGACCTACAGTATAGGTGCTTCAGCAACATATTTACCATTTGAATCGTTTCCACACCTAAACTGTATAACATGCCGATTTTATATTTGACCCCATAAATATTATACTTGACTGCAGTTTTTTTAGATGGTAAAACATCAAGAAAAATTACCTGATAGCAGAAAGTCGACAGTTTCTAAAAGCTATATTAATTTTTTAATAGATTTGTTTTTTTGTCATTTTAAAATCTGTTCTAGCTTTTTGTTTTATCATCAAAAATGCTCTTATCAAAAACAAAAGCTAGGTTGGCTGTCTGACTTTTCCTTCTGATGGTTTTTTTTCACATTATGTTTTCATATGTGTCAACATCAAAACAATCTGCTGAGCAAAGCACATCCTCTTTTCTTGCTTTTTTTCTCCTGTCACCCTTTAGCCAATTTTTTTCTCCTGTTCACTGTTTTATAACTCCCAGAACTGTATACTTTTTTGCAAAAGGCATCTTTGCCCTGCACCCTGTCCCAGCTCAGATCAGGGCCGAGTCCTTTGCAGTGTCGTGTTGCCAGACAGGAACCAGTCATCATTGACCAGGTACAGTCTCTATGCTATTCTGCCTGCAACAGAAATGACAAATTAAACCCCCCCCCCCCTGCCAAATTTGGGCACCGACCCCTAGAAAAGTCCATATGGGTTCACCCTTGATTAGATGCCTGCCTGCCTTTATTACATTGTGGGACACATACACACACACACACACACACAGGGTGGACATGAGACTCATTTTCCATGCAGCCACTATGTCACTATGTTTTTATTAGTACTTATTCATATTTTATTTCTCTTCTTAATGCGTAATGCTTAACACATGGTGTAGTAGCTAGCAAAATATTTCAATTTGGAGTCAATTTGTCTGAGCTCTCTCCATGCTAAGGAATATTTCAGAGTGAATCTGGAATCAGATCTCAGAAGTAGCTTTTGAAAGCAGATACTGCTTATCCAGTAGGAGCCTCTTCCTGCAAGCTTAGAACATGATGTCTGGACGGGATGCCAGTCCATCACAGGGCACAGGGCTGGGGGACACCCTGCACAGGATGCCAGTCCATCACAGGGCACAGGGCTGGGGGACACCCTGCACAGGATGCCAGTCCATCACAGGGCGCAGGGCTGGGGGACACCTTGGACAGGATGCCAGTCCATCACAGGGCACAGGGCTGGGGGACACCCTGCACAGGATGCCAGTTCATCACAGGGCACAGGGCTGGGGGACACCCTGGACAGGATGCCAGTCCATCACAGGGCACAGGGCTGGGGGACACCCTGCACAGGATGCCGGTCCATCACAGGGCACAGGGCTGGGGGACACCCTGCACAGGATGCCGGTCCATCACAGGGCGCATGCTCACAAACTGTAGGCAATTTATAGACGTCGTTTGACCGATTGCATGTTTTTGGAAAGTGAGTGTAAATCCATGCCAACCGGCAACCACACAAACTTCCTACACTGAGCCTGGATTAGTAAATAAACAACCGTAACCACAGAGGTGCAAGGCTGCGGGGCTCCCAACTGCATCACCTGCTCACCAAAACATACAGGTACAAAAACAAGCCAAAGCTCACATCTTAATAGCTGTCACTTTAGAATAACAGTAATAAAAGTGAGTGGTTTAATAGGGAAATGTTACTGTTACTCAAGACCAGTGTAATGGCTGCAGTCCAGAGGGTTTATTAGACTTGGACTCTGATAAAGAACGTCTGCTAGGTACTGTAGTCATGACCCAATATACACAGCTTCAATGGTCCACGTGGGAGTTAGGGACCGTGGCATTTTTTTTTTTTGTCGTTAAAAATTCAAACATTTTATCTTTAGCCATCAATCAGGCCTATATGTGTCAGTGCAGACATGTGGACATTGTGGTTTAATGTCAAGGGGAATCCCTGGGCATCTTTGTTTGCTTAACTCAGGGACATTTGCTCTGTGTCACCGGGTGACAGTTTAGTGTTTGTGTCTGCGATGTATCACAAGCCCTATCTGTCAAGTTTAAGACAGAGGACTAGTTGTATGAAAAAAACCCTTTCATTTTTGAATATATTCTAATTTCTGCACAAGCTCCTGATTTCTTTGATTGTTGTTTTTTGAAAATATGCAAAACACTTTTCAAATCAAGATGTCCTGACGGGTCTGATAATTGTGAGGCAGCAAGGCCTTCTGGGGGATTATTTAATCATTGTATACACATACACATATGCACACACACACACAGGTTTGTAATTATATCTTTGTGGGGACTCTCCATTCATTTCTATGGGGAAAACTAATCCCAACATGACGACCTTAACCCCTACCCAGCCCTAACCTTAACCATAACTTACCAAACAATATATGAGATTTTTTGGGGTATATTACATTGTGGGGAACACTTGGTCCCCACAATGTAATATACACATAATCCACACGCACGCACACACACACACACACACACACACAAACATAAATATGTGGGCACACAAAAACACATAAAGTAATACATTTACATAGATACACAGATATTAAACTGAAAATGTAAATATAAAATCTATAAAAATATTAAATCCCCCTCATTGAAAATCAGACTTGTAATGTGTTGAGACTTTAAATCCTGAAAGTAAACAAATAAACAAACACACGATGCAGTATGTTTCCTGAGTGAGTGCTGCCTTAATTGATTGGTGATTTATTTTCCCTTTTAATTAAGTATTTTACAAGTCCTTTGGTATGCAGTTTGCCAAGTAACAGCATTGATTCCTCAATGGAGCCACTTATTCAATTTACATTTGGTTTATTTGATTAGGCAATTCATCTTCTCCAGAATATAATAGTGCTTTAGTACGTAAATACATGCTGGCTGGCTTGGATGAGTGTCTGTGTGTCATTACATGGTCATAAAATTCTTTTAACTCGTAATAACAAATTGTTGAAATTTTTTAAGTGAATAGAATTCACTGACCTGCGGTCGCATTCATATAATAAGAACATTAATTGTACTTGTTTGTTTGTTTCTTTTTTCGTTTTTTTTTTTTTTTTTTTTTTTACCATACAAAAAATACAGTGACGCCTGTATTCCCCACAATTACGGGGGCACATTTTTAGACTTTGTGGAACCTTGTCTGGGGGCCCCAGGGATGCGCTTTCACAGACCTCTGCCGTGGTTTTTAATTGCACAAGTGTTCCTCTGTGTGGAAAACGAAGTTCTGCAGCCACACTGGCTCTGTGCGTCTCGCCGTGCTGAGCAGGGCAATTGGAGGCACGCCTTCCCTTCATAACGCTCAACTAAACCCGGGCACTTGAAACGGATTGGGAGCAACAGGGCCGAGTTGCTGAGATGTGGACCTTTTTAATGAGCTCCTCTAAAGAGCTCGGGGGAGATCTCAGCTCCGTTCCCAGGCGTTCAGAGGAGCCAGGCTTCAGCGCTGAAATCGATACCGCCCATCGAAAAATGCTATTTCATCATCAGATCAAATCCTACGCGCAGAAATGTAAAGTGGCTTAATTTCACTCAATCGGGAGGAAATAACACAAGTCTGTATCCTTATGCAATGAGGAGAATGTGAATGAGACTTCTTTATTTACTAGGAAGACTCTCAAGGTGATCTGGAATGAGCATGTTTGCCTGTCTGTTCTTGATTAAAGGTTATAAGTGTGTATTATTCTGGAGCACGTCATTCATCACTGCCAAGCCCATTATCATCACAGTGCAGAAATAATGGATTAGCGCAAGGGGGACATTCCACTATGGCAGTAAAGTTCATGGACAGCCTCCTCCTTGCTTATACTGTAAATACATAGACGCTGGTACTTCCAGATTTTGTCATCCAGTAAGTGGCAACCATGGATCCTGGTGTCAGATAAAGTTTCCAGCGGAAGTGGGTAAAGGTTGTGGGCTTTGCAGTATTAAAAGACAGGTTCCATAACCTCTGGAAGCATCAATATAAAAACAAGTTGCATCGGTTATGTGTTGCAGACATAGGGTGTGGATTATCTAGGGAATGTTGTCTGGTGACGATATTGTGTTTTTTTTTCCCCCTTTAACCAGTATTTTAAAGACGGCTCTTCTACTTGGATTGCTCTGTATTGCTTGGTAACTCCAGTCAGCCCAGATTTGTTTCCATATGTCTTTGGTTCCATTTCCAGCCCCTCAATGATTCTATCCTTAAGCCCCACCAGATTCAGATCAGCAGTGTACATTACAGCACACCAGACTTTGCTCTGTAAATGTGTCATTTTGGGCCACACACTATACAAACCGCTCTTCTCATTGCGGTCCCACTCTGCATTCTCCTCTTAGCGGTGCGGTCGTTCCAGCTCACTGTTGCAGAGACTTCATTCTGTAATGGCAGCTCATTTGAAATCGGAATCATTTTAAAATCGCCAGGCTATTACTGGAGCAAGTTAGTGATAAAACAACATTGGGAATTCAGTTGAGAGAAACAAAGGTTTGTAATTTCATTTTTAACTCCTAGCCTGGAAAAATTGCCTAAGCTGCCTCTGCTACAAAGCTCAGTGGCTTTAGTGAGTATCGTATCATTATTTTTAGTAATATATGTTCGTAGTTGGTGTGGGGGAGACAAAAAATGTGAAAAGTAACCGGCAAATAAAAGGCACTCAAAGCTTTGCTCCAAAACCTCACACCTTGCCTTACGGGTGCTGAAAATACATTACATGCTTTGCAGCGATTATCAGTGTGATCTATATCCAACCTTCTTTTGGTGTTATTTAAGCATGATTAATGTGAACTTCTTTATGTAGCAGTAATAAAAATCTCTCTCATTCATATATTATTCTCTCCTCTTCGTACAGCCGGGAAATAGCTAAATAATTTTTAATTTCTGTCTGCCAAAATATCCCAATATGTTTTCATATAAATTGCAATGTCTTCAATACTTATTACTCGTATGTTTAAAAATATAATCTTTAATTAGATATAATACATTTTTAATTATGGAAGGTTGCAAGCTGTGTGCTACTAGTTTTGTTTGAAGGATTTATTCAGTTGGTATCAAATTCATCTATTGCTAAAAAGGAATGGCCTTGCAGGACACCAGACCTTAGGGTAAGCCTGCTTTAACCAAATTCTTCGTCATCCAAATGACCTTTTGTGTTTGCGCACCTTTCTGTGACGTCTCCTATGTACAAAGGGCTTGGACAAGAATGATGTCACAATGAGGTATCAATGAGCTGCCCTGAGGACAACAGGTCCAGAGGCGATTCTAGGGACTCCCTATAGCAAAAGATGGGGCCCTCCATCTCACCTTCCACATGAGAAAATTATTACCATTATTTTAGCTTGGAGTCTAAATTAATCATGTAAACAAAGAAATTAATAAGCACAAGTCCTGTGTTTTCATGTTTGTGAAAAACAGAATACATAAATAAAGTAGATCTGTTGTTGCAGTGTACTATGTAGTCAGTTGCCCTCCGGCCCCCCCAGCTTGAGGGCCCCAGGCTATTGCCCTTGCCTGTCCAGTCCCTACGCCTCGGAGCAGGTCTGTGCCACATGAGCCTGCTTGGCCTGGAGGCTATGCCAGGCCCTTATTCTTTAGTAAACCCTTGTCTTTGAGGACACTGGATCTCATCTATATGATGCCAAAATTCAAAACATGGAATTTTCCATGTATACTAAAATTCTCCTGGCTCAAAGGAGTAAAGAAGGATTGGTGTATTATGTTCTGCAAATGTTTTTTTGTATATTTTCATTCATATGTACCTTCCAGTAGAACTCATGCATTCAGCACTTGTTTTTTCATGATTAATTTTATTCTATACTCTTTTTTCCTCTCATCAGACTTATTTCACTTCCAGTGTTTACTGTACTTTTACTTCACCCTAACTACATGTTTTCACAGATAAACTCTGTTCTTGTTTCTGGCCTTTTAAGCTCAAAACATAAATGAATGCATTTGACATGATGGATTGGTAGACCAGCTTTCTTTGCAGATTTGAACGGCTCCTGCAATGTGAATTGATTGTGGTAACAAAATCTGAATGGCAGGGAAAAGTCAAAAACTGTAAATGACACTTTGATCTAAAGGTTGTACTACATATATCAAAGAGCAAGTTGAGGGAGGCGTAAAAACAATTTCCCCACGGGGATCAATAAAGTATCAATTATTAAATTATTATTAATTATTATTACGGAAAAATCAAACGTAAATGTAGTAGGACTTTATGAACTTGCAGATTTGGCATGTTGGTTTTTGTTGAGTCCCACTGTTTCACAGCAATTAGCATGTAACAGTTGATCATAATTTGCTATCCTATTTCATTCTACTGATCCATGTGAAATGATGCAGATAGAGAGCTCACAGTGCATCATTTGCAAGGATGGATTGAAGCCTCGTCATCTAGAAAAGGTTATAAAGGGTTATAGGAGCTATCGTTATCCCAGACAAAATTGTTTGTGATTACAGACTGCACAACCACACAAAAGACAAAAATAGACAGTAATAGACAAAAATAGACAATGCACAGTGCCACATACACACACATCTGTAACATATAGTATTCCATTAGCTGGAGGGATATTAGTTTAGCATTTCCTGAAACTTTTCACTGTCAGACGGAGTGCTGAGTCAGTGGGGCTCGCTATTGCTTTATATCGCCCGCGCTTGGGATTTAAATGCAGCCTCAACTCTGCTGGAGTCTGCATATTCTCCCTTTGTTGGTTTTCTCCTACAGTCCAAAGACATGCACTTAGGCCTCTTATAGTCCCACCTTGTTGCATTTGCTGCCTGTGATAGGCTCTGGGACCCCCACATGACCCTTTGCAGTCACTGTGATTGGAAGACTTATGGCAGGTGTAAAGTGGAATCCCCAAAGACATCCACAAGTACAGGATCAAACAGACAATATCAAACCACATGTCTTACATGGTGTATTATCATGCATTATTCAAGGTTTCTTATTAAGTTGTTATTAATAATATTTAATTGTTATAATGTATTCATATATAATTATGATACTACACCAGTCCTTGTTTTATGTGCATTCGGTATCCAAATTATCACTTATCCTGATCAGATGCAAAACACCCATTTACACTTTCTATAATTATCTTGTCTGTCTTGTTTGCTACTTATATGGCAATAGTATTTTTAAGAAGCAATGGATGATATTTGATGTTTGTGTTTTATTTTTCAGTGGAATTTTCTCCAAATAGAACTGTTTCAAATTTCATTCAATGCGGGTTAGGTGTATAAGTATTGTTTTGTTTTTATTTGGTCAAACCATTCATAATTATAACAAACAAATAAAAAACAGCAAAAAGCAGTAGAATCTGAATATTATACTGTACATCTAGACTTGCTGTTACAGTAAATGACAATAATTTAGTTACTACAGAAGTTTTGGAACTTAAATACTGGTTTTATGCGATCCCCGTTACACTCTACCGGACAGGTAGATAGGAAAAGGGTGTGTGGATGGATGGATTCATGAAATTGGATTTGCATGCAGAGAAACTCAATAGTCACAGTCAGTACAGTATATGTACTGTATATTTCAAAAGGAAAATCTGAGGCTCATTTGAACGCTTGCTGTAGGAAAATCTTTTAGTTTTAAAATAAATTATCCATCTGCAACTTAGCATAAATCTTGTGGTAGTGCCAGTGGAAAGTGGTACTGTGTAATATTTTGTATTGATGAAACCCTTCTATTAAAACTGCAAAGGAGAGCCCCCCACCCCCTCCCGGTTGCTTCTTTGAGTTGAAGTGGTTATCTATCCTCACATGTATTCAAATAGAACAATTCTGCATTATCAGCAGGCCACCCGGCAAGCTAAATCAGCTGATTTCTCAAGGGTGACTTAAAAAGATTCTGATAGGCAGTTCACAAATCACCCAGTTGATCTAAAATATTGATTGGCCACAAAAAGTCATTACACGCGATGATGGCAGATGGGTCCTTGAAGATGTAACTTCATTTTGTGCAGAAAATGTTCCTTTCAGAGAATTTAATACTCACACAATTATAGAACATACAAATTCTGCTGCTTTTGCAGTACAATAATACTATAATGTCTGTTCTCCCTGCAGGTCAATGCCGAATTGTAGAGATAGAGAAGAAAGTGTTAGCAAGTCATGGCTTCGGCAGTGTGACCAAAAGCACGAAAAGGGAAAATCTACTAGCTAGGAATGACTTACCTTGATAAGGCATCAGCTTCGGCGAATGGTCATCCAAAAAATAAAAAAAAAAAACACATTGTAAAATTGGAAAACTATGCTGTGGAACTTAAACTTAAACTAACACCATTCAGCTTTCCACTAGATGTCATTATGACATTCTTTGAATCTGTATCACTTTCGTCTCTGTCTCAAGGAGTTTCTGATGCCAGTTGTTTATGAGAAATTATACCCTTTATCTCATGATTCTTAAAAGAGTATTTTTGTAGCCTATTATGAGATGCGTTCACTTCTTTGTTTGCTAAGAATGTGTTGCTTGGCTCGTACGCCACAAACAAACCTTTTCAGGGGCCATTTTGAGTCATTATCACGTGGCAGTCTGATCAGCGACGCTACCATGAAGAGAGCGAAGAGTGGGGGTGCATGTAATGACCAGGAAGGGGGGGGTGTCTGTGTTTTGATGTCAGAAAAATGACTAATTTCTAAAATAATAATAATAATAATAATAAAAACACTTACATAATTGTAAATTACCTTTGGCTTTTTTTTTTCTTCTCCAAGTCAGGGGGCTTTTGATCTATTTCATGGTCGTTATTCTCACTTTATAGGCTGAATTTCAGTATTTGTATATTTTCCGGGTTAAAAATAAGGTCCAGTATAAACTGTCATCAGTGCAAAATAAAACTAATATATTTTGCATTTATTATGACACATGGCAGCTGTTCCTTCCACAGAAGTTTGGATCAGAAGACACAAAAATAATTTGAGTGATTTGAAATGTGTATGTGCATCAGTCCTGTAAATGGAGGGACTGAATAAGGCTGGAACAAATACAGGAGCTGTTTTATATTTAGACATTGTGAGGTTTTGATGGCCTGTGAAATTGCAGCCATTTTCAGGATATTTTTGCACCCGTTATAACAGCGCTGTCTTGTCAGTGGAGGTGCTTGGTCATTTAGCAGGAACTCCTTATATGGTCATTCCTGACTGCTGCCCTGCCCATTCTCTCTCCCCAGAAAACCAAGATCTCAACCTACGACAAAATGTGGGAGTTCATGAGCAGTCGCAGGCACTCAGTGATGGTGAAGAACGTCGAGGAGGGGATCCAGCGAGTGCTCACCTCTGACTACGCCTTCCTCATGGAGTCCACCACCATCGAGTTCGTCACGCAGCGCAACTGCAACCTGACTCAGATTGGCGGTCTCATCGACTCCAAGGCCTACGGGGTGGGCACGCCCATGGGTAGGTTCAGCACCGGCCGCCCTCTCCGTACACTTACCAGCACTGCAGACCAGGGCATTCAACAGCTCCTGTTCACAAAGGCCAATCCGCATATGCCCAGGATGCATTTTCTCATTCACACTTACACTCTATAAATCAGGGGTCACCAACATGCCCCCAAGGACCACATGAGGTGCCCGCGGACCTGTTCTAAAAATAGCACAACTCATCAGTGAGCAGCGTTTAAAATTCAATTTTATAATTGTATTGATAATATCATAAACATGATCAGTGTCATCACATAGATGAGTATCATTAATCATTAATAATAATAATAATAATATATATCTAAAGGTAAACTGAGCAGATTTGTTATTTAAGAAGAGCGTATCAAACTGGTAGCCCTTCGTATGGCTCAGTATCCGTAAAGTAGTTCTCATGCAGTTTCAAATAGGTTGGCGACCCCTGCTATAAATATTTCAGCCCAGAAGGAGAATGAGAAATTATCGGTCAAATGGCATGTGAACGATTGAACAAGTAACTAATAAAGCAAAACAGAGAGAGACATCACTTCCATTTCATTCCAGAAAAAGGAAGGTGAATTTTTTTCAACTTTCTCCTGCGACAAAGCGTGTGATTTTCAGTCTCACAGATGTGTATTCTGCAGCCTTAGAGGGCTCAGCGAGAAGGGCCCCACTAATGCGTGTTTCAGAACAGACAGCTTTCGGATGTTACTCTGGCATGTCTCAGCAGAATGCAGTCGGGCAGGTTTCTTTCTGTTTTGCTGCTCGCGTCTTGTGGGAATGTGAAATGCATGGACACAAACCAATTGATGTGTATCTGTTGTTCACTTGGTATGATATGCTTACAGATCTGTGAGAACAAATAGCAAAAAAGTTTATGTGGAGACAAATTCCATATAAAGTTTATGCGAAAGAAAACTTAGGGACACATTAGCAATGAGATGGGTGAAATACAGGATGCAGTGGTTCGTTTTATGCAGTGGTCACGCACGGAAATAAATGGAATGGTTTTTCATTTATTTGGAGGACAGTTACAAATGTGATCTGAAACACATCGCTGTAATCTCTGGTAAAAAATTGGCAGGATTTGTAAATTACACAGGTCTAAGTGTGCGTTTGATGATTTTGAGGCATGTTTTTCAAAACATTTTTCTTACACCCCTGACCAAAGTTTGAACTGCTCAGTGAGGAAATTTTTGGCAGTCATTTCAAAGACCTGCTATGGATCAGAATATGCTTTAATTAACTCATCCCTTAGGTTTATTGAGTGACGATTTTTTTTGTCTATACTTGGACCTTTTTTGTCTATACTTCAACTCGGGCCTTGGTCAGAACTTTGAGTAACAATCGTTACCGTCTTGCGCTGATTAGCAGGATGTTGTCATGACGCCTCTCTGAACGGCGGGGCGAAGTGATTAACGACTCTGCCAACAGCCACCCGAAATGGACTTCACACACTGTTGCCTTCTCACAAGCAGGGCATTAATCCTATGGACGGTGCTGGCCGAGTCATTTCCCGCCGTTGTTTATGCCACGGATCATTATCTCAGTTCCACACTCTGCATTTCCATGGGCACTTATGCGTTTCAAAGCCTGAGAGTACACAGGTTTCTCCGAGTGTGCGTGGTGTGTGTGTGTGTGTGTGTGTGGTCCAATGTCCCCACAATGTGATAAAAGCCTATTATTTGGATGTTGTTGGGACCATTTTTTCGATCGACACAAGGGGAAATTCAATTTTTATAAAAATCTGTGAATGCAATCAAAAAAATTAAATGCCAAAAGTCTTATATTTTGTTTGTTCACTTATGGCTAAGGTTAGGACTGGGTGGGGGTTAATGTTGTCATTTTTGGAATAGAGTTTTGCCCATGGATATGAATGGATGGTCCCCACAAAGAGACATGTCACCTGTCTGTGTGTGTGTGTGTGTGTGTATGTGTGTTTAGCTTCTGTAAAGCAGCATTTAGTCTTCTTGTTCCCCAGTGTGAAATTTGCAAGCTGTCAAGAATGACCCAGTTGGATAACAAATTCTCACCTTTTTTTTAAATTTTTTTTAAACAGTACCATATATTTTCCAATGAATTTCTTGGTGTCACTGTACAGGGTTTTAATTATGAACATTTCACTCATTCTGCTCCACCTCATCTCCTAAGAGTGACTCAGGAAGCACAAATTGCTGTTCAAATCTAAATGACATCATTCGCTGAGGTAACCTGTTGGTGAGCAATCACCATCATGCACGGTGGCTGTGGAGTATTTTACCACACAGCATCACCGTGACCGGCTGCGTGCAGGCAGAGCCAATGTGAAATAAATATCCTGGGGGAAAAAAAAACCACAAACTGTGACTCCCACATTGGGGACACCCCCGTACTGTCACCAAGAAAAGACACGTCCCTCTGCAGTGTGAGTTATATAATCGCAGACATACGAAAATAGAACTGCAGAAATCAGGGATGGAAGACAAAAGAAAGACAAAAGAAAATGTGCATGCAAAACATAATCTGTGGTGTTAGTGCTTTGTAGAATGTTTTAATTTTTTATGTATCTTGCATGGCAGTACACAGTTACGGAGTCCCTTACAAAGCCTATAATTTGCTCCTTATCTCCAGCTACCAGAGCTGGGTATTAGCTGGGCATTAGGTGTCCCAGGATGTACTTCTTAGGTTAGGTACCTCAGGTCCTAGGGTTAGAACCAGCAATCTTCCAATTGCAAATTGGCAGGAGGCACACAAAGATGAAGCACCACGGAGCGAATCTGGCCGTCCTCGTACACCACAGCCTCGTGACGCGCTGTGCATGTGCACAGCTTCTGTGTGGCCCACCCTGCACCGATGAATCTCCTGGCTCGTTAACGCAATCACTTAAACCGTGCTAATGCCGCTAATTTGTTTTCAAGCCTCCAGATTAAAAATGTATAAGGTTCTGTTTGTCATTAAGAAACACAGAGTGCAAAAAAAAACAAATCTGCAATGATGTTAAAGGACAAAATCTCGGTGCTATAAATACGATTTTGGTCTTACAGCAGCTCATTTGAATTTTTGTGTTTACAAAGAATGCATTGGGGACATCATCAGTTCCCTTTCAGCATACTGCAGCTACACTCCTTTTGCAGCACAGTTTACTAGACAGCATTTTCCTCAATCAGGATTTAACGTATTAGTCACTAAGGGCCCGGTGGGCACATTCATTTTCACGAGTGAATGCACGGTGGGGAACAAAAAAAAAAAGACTTCATTTTTCATATGGCTGAATCAAGGAAGAAGTCAGTTTGCATTAGAGAAAATAGCCAATAGTTTTTTTTTTCCATTTTATTTTATTATTATTATTTTTTTGCAGGGGATACTGTCAGTTGTACTTAGCTTCAGGTGAGATTTACTTTAATCAAACTGCTGTCAGGCAACACTCATGTTTTGTTTCCTGCATAATTCTTTGCTCACTTATCACCATCTTTTGTCTCCTTGAAGACTTCTCAGGCTTCCTCTGCCCTTCTGCACTATATCAGTGTAAATATGGTCTTTTTTCATTTGGTAGGGATAAATTTGGCTTTTATGTGAAGCAGGCACGGCGCTGTGGGTGTGCTGTGCTCCGTGCGGAGGTGGGGGTTACGGATAAAGCTTAGAGACTGACCCAGGCTTCCCACGCTGAAAGCAGGTTCTGCCTTGTCGGATGCCCAGGACACCAAACTTGAAGGTTCTTCCATTGTCAAGGGCATGGAGGACTGCGAGTTCCTCGTCCTTTAATGCTGACAAGTCAGCAGTGTAACCTACCTTTTAAACCCTGGCATCTCATCGGGTTAGTGCATCACATCTGGATTACTTAAAACAGGCATCATATGCACTCTGAATGACGCTGTGGTGGGCATAGAGCAGACAAATATCCAGCATGAGGATTAGGTAAAGAGTCGTTTCTTTATTGTGGACATGGTTCCCTTTATGGAAACTGAGTAGGAGCAGAACCAACACAGCACAAATAGGATAATCAACAAAGGAGCCTTTTTGCTGATAGAAAGGAAGTTACTGAGGGTAATTATGGACAGAACCCGATTTTCCAAGAATGGGGGGAGGAAGAAACCAACAGAAGTTACCCCAGTCAGCTGACTCTCTATGAGATGCCTTTTTGGTTTGTTGAGAATGTAAATTATGTTCTCCTGCATGTGTGTAGGAGGCTTCCGAAGGGCCCACTGGGGGTCTGCATCTCTGGGAGCACTTGAAACCTCCTGATACCTATAGCGTCCCAGAATGAGGTAAACGTAGGAACCTCTTCAAAGCACTCAAACTGGGAAGTAATTTATCTTCTAAGACAGTGACAGCAACAGGAAACATTGCTGCATAACTGTTTTTAATTAGTGAGAGCGGCTCTAACGGCTGAAAGATATTGCCAGGACCCCAAATTCGCAGCAAGGTGTGATATCAACATTAGCAGTTCTGCTAAAATAGTCACAGTTAAGACGCCTCGGGGCAGAAGGTTCTCCCCGCAGGGTGCATTAACTCGTAACGAGCAGCTCAGACTGAAAAAAACCTAAGGGCCTCATAGCCAAGCACTGCACATTCTGCTGTTACTAAGTGCAGAAGATCAGTATACTGCTATTTTGTAATGTTTAGTAACTGCAAATAATTTTACCCATAGATTCAGCTGGAGAAGTTTGGATTCCAGGCAAGGACTTCACATTGTGCCAATGGCAACTTGACATTGCAGCCAAATTGCCTGCATAGTGTACTTGTCACCATATATTTTTGATGCAAATGGATATTTTACAGAATATATATTAGAGCCTAATTCTGGGAAGTATAATATACCATCTTGGGATTTCATTCCACAACCATCTAGTTGCCGAGCTACTGCAGTAGTGAATTTCCAGACACAGGCACTGCCAGGGTCCTCCGTCTAACCGGCTAACCGTCGTCCCCATCCAACTCCCAGGCTCTCCGTACCGGGACAAGATCACCATCGCCATCCTGCAGCTGCAGGAGGAGGGGAAGCTGCACATGATGAAGGAGAAGTGGTGGCGAGGCAATGGCTGCCCAGAGGAGGAGAGCAAGGAGGCCAGTGCCCTGGGCGTGCAGAACATCGGTGGCATCTTCATCGTGCTGGCCGCCGGCCTCGTCCTCTCTGTGTTTGTGGCTGTCGGCGAGTTCTTGTATAAGTCCAAACAAAATGCACAACTCGAAAAGGTAAAAAAACATTTTCACATTTCTGGCCTGCAATGATAATGTGCAAAATGTGTGTATATATATATATATATATATATATACAGTATATATATATGTATATATATGTATATATATATATATATGTGTGTGTGTGTGTGTGTGTGTGTGTGCGTGTGTGATTACCTGATTTTTCTTTGCCTTTACCTTATATACCTTTTTATATGCCTACAAACAATGCTATTTTCTGATGTCATTTTTGGTATTTTTGTGAACGATTGTTTTTTAGAGTGACTCTAACATGCTGTCGAAAAGCACAATTGCTGTTGCTAATTTCACAAAAGTGCATGTATGGGTGTAGATGTGCGTGACACTGAATTCGATTATTATTATTAGTCACTTATGAGCGACTAAAACGTGTCAGATGCCTGAACCACCTCTGGTTTTGTACAGAGGTCGTCATAATGTGTTTTATGTACAGTACGAGTTTATTCTTGCATTTGCCTTGATGATTGATCTGAAATAAGTTGAAGAATGTAGAGGGGTATTAAGCTATAGAGATGCCAAGAGGGTAGAATGTCAACCATTGATGCAAGATGAATAGCTTATGTTCAGATGACAGTCAGCATGCATTTGAAGCTGCCATCTTGGTGATCATGCCTCATGTTATGCTCTGCTTGGTTTGGCCTAAGCTTCCACACCGCCACTTTCTGCCTGAGCCTCGCTCAGTTCTTTACAAGTCCTAGTTCTAATGGGTTAAGTGCTGCGGAATGTAATTGCCAACCAAGTGCATTCATGTGACTGCATGCCCAGATGACCTGGCAAACGCGAGGACCGTTTCCTGTGATGTGTCCCAACGTTTTCCACATTCCAACAGTTGTCGACCTCCATAATATCTCCATGTTTCACATGCAGCATGCGTTCATCTATTTTAGGGGGTCTGATCACGGGACGCCTGAGGCGTGAGGCAGGGTACACCAGGGACACCAGTCCGTCGGAGGACACTTACACACAGTCCTGCATTATAAGCAATTTAGAGACACCCGAAAGGCATGTTTTTGAACTGCAGGATGAAACCTGTGTAAACAAAGGGAACTGGGGCTTGGAATGAACCCACAACCCTGGGACACTGGACTCTGTTGTACCTGCTGAATGACCACGCCTCTCATGCCATGTGCAAAAAGCAAAGGAACAATACTGTCGTCAAAGCAACAGATCTTAAAATACATTCCCACTCGCGTATTACTCATAATTCAGCAGTAAAAACTCTCATTATTCATCACTTTATTAAAAACGTTTGTTTACCACATTCTTTCACGTGCTTTAAAAAAAAGCTTTAGCTTTCATTTTCAGTTTCCGCTGTCCTCCCGATCTCCTTCCCAGCAATGGGTCTGTATCAACATTAGCCATGTAAATCTTGATCATTCATCACCACTTAGCCTGCCTCTTCAGGGGACGGCTTTAAAAGCCTTTCCTACACCCTTTATCGATTGGAAACGGTGTTTTTGTTTGTTGAACCATCAACCATGTATTGATATTTTCAACGCGTTCTGCTGTGAGGTATTGTTCTACGATAAGTCCTTTGTTATTGACCCTCTCAGAAATATAGTCCCTCGGTGAATAATTGTGGGGGTCCTCATTTCTTTTTTAAAGGAACGTGAGGAATGAAGCCCTAGTGAAACTCAGCAAGCAGTGATAGCAGGCCTGGCCCACTCTCTGTTAAATACGCCAGACGCTCAGAAACTGATCGTGGCAGCGCGGATCTTACAGTGGTTCGCAAACTAATGTGGCACTAAGAGGACATGTTACGCTGACTTTCAGATCTCCAAATCTGGGGGTATAAGACGTCCCTTTAATGTCTGCATAAAATTTTATATGTGAAAATGAAGGGAGAATAGCTAATTGCGTATATTTAATGTTGTGAGCAATAAATCTCAGAATGCAAGAAGTGTTTATTAATTCCGTAGGTGGTGTTTTGATGAAAATTTGTGTTTATTTTCACCTCAGACTGTATTACAAGTAACTTTCATTTTACAGTGCTTGACACATAGTTGTTGAATATTTTAATAAAAGACTGAAAACTTGTAGGATGGCGTTTTTGAGATTCGCTGTTTGATCATTCAGCCTGTGAGTTTTAGCTAATTCAGAGTCATTGTTCCCAGGTTGCTCTCACGCCTCCACACAGTCTCATGACCACACGCTTTGCTTGGCATGACACCCCTTCTATCCACTTGGCTCATATATGCACATTCCAGCTCTCAAACATGCCACCATGCCCAGATACGTACACACAGGCATTGATTCACAGCCTGACAGACATTTTACATGAGTTTATACAGACACACTATACTTGTTTAAGATAATAAATTTGCTATTGATCATTTGTAGCTACTCAAGTGTTTTAAATGGTTTTCATTGGTATGGTTATGAAAATATTGCAAACTTATGTATTCATTTAAAGGATCTGTAAAGTGTACTCAGAACAAATCAAAGGCAGACTGCTTTGTTTATCCAAGGTTTCTTTTATTATTATCATCATTCTTTTATTATTTTAATTATTGATACACATTTTTGTTATTCTTGGTTTCATCAAAAATTCTCTTTAATGAAATGAGAATGGAGATGTTTCTTTTGTGTTTTTATCTATGGAAACAAGCCTCATCACAATAAAAAGTTTACATGCAGTACCTATGTTCTCTATTCTGCACATACTACAATTATAGCAATGAAATACCCCCCCCCCCCCAAAAAAAAAGAAAAATTAAAAATGGAGTTAGGTATTAGCTGCTTAGTACTTTTGTTCAAGCAGCACCCAGCGTTGCACAATCAAACAACCCAGTGCCTTGCTTAAAGGTACAGTACAAGAAATTCTGGGGTCCTTCACGGATTTCAACCAGCAACCCTTAAGCAAGAAATGCACTTCCTGAATGACATGACCAATCTCCATGCCTCTGTCTGAATGAAGCTACCATTCCATCACAGAACTCAGACCCACCCTAATAACTATGGTTCCTGTAGGGTCACATGTCATCGTTTTCCTCGTTCTCCCATCATGGCTGACAGCGGTGGTTCTACTGGGATGACCAACTATACACTGCGATGCCTGTGTCCGCTTAAAGGCCACTGCCATTTCTCCATTTTCTCCTCCCGTTCCCTCCTTCTCCATTGCTTCCTGTCATCTGGATGTTATGATTCTGTCCTCTCTTGCAATGGGCCAAACTGGTTAAAGCAGCCACCTCCTCGGTACATAGCTATTACCCATCACTAAGTGTGGAGACGCGCTATTCTGAACCTCGACAAAAGATGACAAAAAGGGCGAGGGACGCAGAGACAAAAAGGTAGAGCGAGAGAAGCTGAGAGGGGCGTTCTAGCATGAGAGCTGTCAGAGGATCCAGGTTAGTGCTTCTGTGTTTATTTTTTAAAGTGTTTCACTGCCTCTGTCTGTCTTTCAGTTTCCGCATGACTGGCTCGATTTAAAAGCACGTCACGTTTGCTGAGGATGCGGGTGTGAAATGGCATAGTGCGCGGGAAAGAAATCGCAGGCTGTATAATGACTGAGTAAATTGAAACTGGTTTCCTTTTTCTGCTTTTAATGAAAGTAGATTGATGTATTAATACGTCCCACAACTAGATTTCCACCTTCCATGCAATCAGCCGATTGTCGTCTGCTTGCTGCAACAGAAATCCCACTGTCTGCGAAGAAGTCGTTATCATTGTTATCACGATCACTTTGATATGTTGAAATGTGTGAAATCTCTCTATTGCAAGTTAGACCCCCTCAATCATGCTCTTCATCCTCTATTGCGGACTTAGTGTTGCGAGAGTTGGTTGGCTGGATGCAACGAGAAATGAAGGTGGCAGATTGTGGCTCCTGGGGGCTTTAATGATCTCCATCCAGGACAATCCTAGAGTTTAAGCTCCTTCTGGGATGCAAGGGCTCTTGAAGTAAACGACTTCCTGTTTGGTGTCTGTGGTGAACTGGACCACTGCGCTGCTGCTGAAAGTGTATGAAATATTTTTGCCCCACGTTGTGCATCAAAAGAGGTATTGATTCAGACATAAAACATTGTAGATGGCATTTGCTCCATGTCACTCCATTATGGCTATTTATTACTGGCATGAAACTTTATCTGCCACTCTAAATGAAAACAGCAAGCCCAGACACTGCTGCCCGTACAAAATACTCTACAGTGCATAAAGAAAACAGAGGAGAGTATAACTATTTTGGTCATTGGATTTTTTTTTTTTTTACGGTGACTACAAGTCATTTTTTTATGGAGACTAAGCAATGCTTATGATTCTTGTTTCCGCAAAGGCCAAACACATCATGGTGTCTCAGGCAAGGCTTACTGACAGCACCCCAGGGCTTAACTGGTCATGGAGATACACAGGATTTTAGCTCATGGAAATGTTGTATGCATCAGTAAGTCATCATACTTGATGGAGGAAGATGAGTAAAGGGTTAGTCAAGGTGCTCTGCGCTCTGATCCTGAACTGCTGGGAAAAAAAGACACAAACAAGGGCAGGATAGGGAAAGACGATGGTGTAGAGTAAGATAAGGTAGGGCCCAATATAGTAGGAAAGAGTGTTTACACCTATAGAGAGAGGGCGGGGCTATGCAGATTAGATCAGAACTCAGCTGCGGTGAGAGGGTGTGGCTATGCAGATTAGATCAGAACTCAGCTGCGGTGAGAGGGTGTGGCTATGCAGATTAGATCAGAACTCAGCTGCGGTGAGAGGGTGTGGCTATGCAGATTAGATCAGAAGTCAGCTGTAGTGAGAGGGCGGGGCTATGCAGAGTAGATCAGAACTCAGCTGTGATGAGAGGGCGGGGCTATGCAGATTAGATCAGAACTCAGCTGCGGTGAGAGGGTGGGACTATGCAGATTAGATCAGAAGTCAGCTGTAGTGAGAGGGCGGGGCTATGCAGAGTAGATCAGAACTCAGCTGTGATGAGAGGGCGGGGCTATGCAGATTAGATCAGAACTCAGCTGCGGTGAGAGGGTGGGGCTATGCAGATTAGATCAGAAGTCAGCTATAGTGAGAGGGCGGGGCTGTGCAGGTTAGACCAGAACTCAGCTGTGATGATGAAATCCTCAGCAGCCTTTCTGCCAATGCATCCCATAATGCTTGGATGGGGACATTTTTCCAACCTATCTTCTCTCCTACAGAGGTCCTTCTGCAGTGCCATGGTGGACGAGCTCCGCGTGTCGCTCAAGTGTCAACGGCGGCTGAAACACAAGCCCCAGGCTCCCGTCATGGTCAAAACCGAGGAGGTCATCAACATGCACACATTCAACGACAGGAGACTGCCTGGCAAGGAAACCATGGCGTAAAGAATCGTAGTAATAAAACAACACGCCATTTTGCTTTTGCGATGGAAACTGGGGGACTGGGGGGCGGGATGATGGGGGGTAGCTGGGAGATGGGGCGAGGCTGAGTTTGGGGAAAGGAAATGGGTGAATGCCTGGAACACAGACTGTCATCATTGTTCAAAACAATTTGCCAGAAAAGAAAAATGTTTCCTGTGGAAATATTCAAACCCGGGCAAAATCCAATGAGTTACCTCATAAATCTGACACTTGGGAGCTTGTGCAGCAAAATTCAGAAAATAAAATGTAAAAAAAAAAATTATAATACTACAAAAAGACTCTGATGGTTTTGGAGTTAAGGGATGTGTATTTGCATTTCAGTTTAATGGGCATTGTCTCAGTTTAACTGTCCTTTCTTTGGAATTTCAATGTAAATCTGAGTTCTCTAGAGAACACAACTATTGCGTTTCATGAACACAATATGCATTACACACGTATACAGTATAAAACTGGGAAAACAAGTAGTAGGTGGACTGCAAGGGAATATGTGGTGTTCTTGTTTTAAGTTTTCTATGACCTTATGTTTTCTAACATTTATAATTGATAGAATAAAATGTGGTACAAAAGTTTGGTTCAAAAATATATGGGGCAAAACCCCACCAACAGAAACCAAAAATGAGAACTTGCGAGTCCTAAAGTACAATTAATCTGAAAAAGCAGAGAGGAAGCACCATCATACCGGCAATAAGTTATTAAAAGGTGTCGAGATTTTAACGTATACGATATATGCGTAATATATAATCTGTCTTTTTAAGTATTTGATGGTAGAGTATCAGGCTGCTGTTGGACACAGAGAGGATTGATGGGCTGCACCCAAAGACAGGCATTAAGACACATCGTCACCTGAGAAACCGTGACCCCCCCCCCCCCCCCCCAGTGGAATGTAGATCCTGGGGGCTAAAGCAAACTACCAGCTACTAGAAGCGAGACGGCTGTATTTATTTACTTATTATTTTAATTTATTAATTTGCTTGTTCATCATTTTATGTGCGTCATTAAGACTCAAAATTGTGAGGATTCACCTCAAACAAAATTTGCTGGTTTCCGTTCATTTTATATATATATATATATATTTTTTTTTTGTTTGTTTTTTTTCTGTTTCTTATTATTCCTATTTTAGGGGCAAAATCTTCACGTGTTCTTGTGGAAATGCAAGATTTCTATGAAAAAGTGTTTTTTGTAAGAGTAACGAAAAAAATTAAAAAAAAAAAAAAAGAAAAAAAGAAAAAACAATTTTGTAATCATTTTTATCAACCAAACCGGCCATGGGGGTGTCTGGGTCTGGGGGTGTCAGTGAACCCTCCCCCACACACACGTGCTCTGCGGCTGCCTGAGCAGGATCAACGCTACAGGGGGTGTCCATGGAAACTGAGAACGCTCTCCATGCGTCTGTGTTCGTTTGTTTAGGGCTGGGGGCCCTAGCATGCCTGGTAGTGCAGAAGCAACACGTTTTCGACAAAACCTATTTTTTATCTTGTAAAGGAAGAATCACATTTAAAGAAAATATTTTTACTTGGAGTAACAAGAGAGTAGACAAACAAAAACTATATATATATATATATATATATATATATATATATATATATATATATATACACATAGCAAATAAAAGTAAAACGGAGGTGGACTCTGCCAATGTTGCTTTTCATTCTACCCCTGATTTCCAATAGACTGCTAGTATTCAGTGCTGAGAAATTGTGTGTAAATGGTTTAAAATGGAAGATATATATATATATAAAATAAAAAATACTAAACTAATTTTGACCATGTTGTGAAAACAAAATGGAGTGCACACAGTTTACTGTTTGAATTTGATGCACAACTTTAAAAAAAAAAAAATTAAAAAAAATATACGAAATGTTTGCTTTGTTGGTTTTTCTCTTCAAGTACATGCCAGAGACAAAAGTGCATTTTTAATTAAATGGACGTAGGTGGTTTTTTTTTTGATAAATTAGCTTTATACACAATGCAGTTTATTAGAAGCCATTACTTCCAAGCAGGGGTGTCAGAAGCATTTTGAATGTGGGGGGAGACACACACACACACTGGCATAAAACTAATATTTTAAGTTAAATGTGGGGGGATCCAAACAAATAATTATGAAATGTGAGGGGGACATGTCCCCCTCAGATTTAATGGTGGCGACGCCCATGCTTCCAAGCCTGAGTGAGGCTGGTCCACCCTGTGAACAGCAGCAGAGAGCTCTGACTTGTGAGATGTTACATCCAGTGACTGACTTGCAGTCCCTCCAGTCAGCACAGATCCATAAAGTGACACAAAACTTTAAATACAGTACAGATACTCCCAACACAAAGTCAAAGTACTTTTAAAGTTATGGTATTGTATAAGCCTCAACTCCAACAAGTAAGTAGTGTTTTGACGGGCGAAGAACACACTGTTCAACATCTGGCATCTTGCGTGTGACTTAATGTCTTGTTATTGCCGCTGAGGGTGCTCAAATGCCCACAGTGAACTTTGTTTTAATCATGTGTGGTAAGATCCATCCTCAACCTTTCTGAAAGGCACGGTGTTAAAGTATTACAAAGTGATATGCAGCAAATGTGCATACTGTGAGATCCTGCCAATGGGCTGATTCAGGTTGCAGGACAATGTAGGAAATACACTAAAATCTCTGAGACCTCAGGACATCTTCTGAGAAAGCACTTATATTCCCTTCAAATATAATCTCCAATCCCTAAAAATGAAATAAGAATAAATAACTTAGTGAATTTATACCCCTTTTCTCCTCTGATCTCTCTGCTTACATCTGGAATCCAAAGTCATTGGGCCATTGTGATCTCTGCACAAATAAAAATAATTTCTATGACTCTCTGGTTAATTAAGGCATTATTACACACGAACTCTCTCACTCCATCTACATATAATTTGTGCAGTGCATCTGTCTTATTCAAGTCTGCTTGTCGCCATGTGCATTGCAGACCAAAGCATCCCCTATCTATTCATTAACTCAGTTATTACATTCAATTTGGAATTAATTGGTTAAACACAAGAGAAATGGCAGCGAGGCAGTGCTTAGCGGAAGATGCTCATTTGTAGCACTAAATGAGTGAGTTTTTCTTTCTCTTTGGCCAAATTGAGATGGTTGAGGTATTGAGCAGAAATGAAAATGGCGAGGCGCTGGAGGGTGATAATGCGACACAGCTCCTTCACCTGGCGCTCTGTTTCCGCACAAGTTCACAGAACAAAGAGCAGCATGCTCCATGACAAGCATTCCAGCATATGCTGAAGGGCTCACACACACACACACACACACACACACACACACACACACACACATCGGGTAAACATATCCTTATGGGGACCGCTCATTCATTTCTATGGGAAAAATGCTAACGCTAACTATGACAACCTTAACCCCTACCCAGCCCTAACCATAACCGTAAGTAACCAAACAAAACACAAGAGAAACTGGTCCCCATAAGGATAGGTATCCCCGCTCACACACACACACACACACACAAAATGTCAAGCAATAAATAGCTGCTTATGAAATGGAGATTAATGCAAAGCAGAAGCGCTGAGAAAATATGCTGCTCAAAGTACAACCTCACAGCAAATATAACATTTAGTTCCAGTCAGAGATAGCTCCCTTAGCAACTGGCATCTTTCTTTCTTTCTTTCTTTCTTTCTTTCTCTTTCTTTCTTTCTTTCTTTCTTTCTAATAATGATAATGTCCAGGATGCCCCATCATGTTGTGCTTCTTCACTCCACATTCACAAACATAAATTAGCACCTCACATGACACCAGGAGTCACCAGTAATTATGATGAAGAAAATGCCGACAATGAGTAATTTATTACAATCATTGCAACATCACATCTACACATCGCGCTTTAGAGAACATAGTGGCCAGGTCATACAAAGTTTTGGGAATAAAAAGCATGCATGTCCTGGGGCCTGTGAATGACACAGGGATTTGATGGGGGGGGGGAGGATGGGAGGGTGGACTAGCAGGCTCGGAAGAGATGAGGTCGGGAATCATGCCTAATTATCTGAGAGAAGGAGACTGGATCAGAGTCATAAGAACTACTAATAACACAGGGTTTAAAGTTGTTGGATGCTGGAAGGGGTGAGTTACAACTTTTTCCATCTACAGACATCAGCATACTTTCCATTGCTATCTATCTATCTATCTATCTACTGTATCTATCTATCTATTGCTCATCCACATTTCATAACTTCTTTCCTGGTATCGGGTTTAGTGCCATTCTTGTCATCTTGTCTGCTTTTAGAATTTCCATCTGAATGCATGCAGCCAGGTTTGCTATTATGTGTTCTGCACAATTCATTTGAAAAGCTCCTGGATTGGGTGGTATGGTAGCATGATGCTTAGCGCTGTTGCTTCAGACTTCTGGGATCAGGGTACAAGGCTCTATGTGTGTGGAGTTTGCCTGTTCTCCCTGTGTCATTGTGGAATTTCCTCTGGGTGCTCTGATTCCCCCTCCCCACAGTCCAAAATACATGCTGAGACTAATTGGAGTTACCAAATCGCATGTGTGAGTGTGTGGTGTGTGAGTGTATGGTGTGTGAGTGTGTGGTGTGTGAGTGTGTGGTGTGTGAGTGTATGGTGTGTGAGTGTGTGGTGTGTGAGTGTATGGTGTGTGAGTGTGTGGTGTGTGAGTGTGTGAGTGTGTGGTGTGTGAGTGTGTGAGTGTATGGTGTGTGAGTGTGTGGTGTGTGAGTGTATGGTGTGTGAGTGTATGGTGTGTGAGTCTGTGAGTGTGTGGTGTGTGAGTGTGCCCTGTGATGGGTTGGTGCCTCATCCTGGGTTGAGTCCATAGGCTCTGGACCCCCTGTGACCCTGAATGATACAAGTGGTTACAGAAAATGGATGAATGGAAATCACTAAACTTTCAATGGGAGACATTCTTCCAATGCTGGGACTTTTGCTTTAAATGTGCATTTTGGCAGTGTTTGGCTCTGCGGGTCAGGAGTCTGCCCGTGACTAGACTGTCAGTGGTTCAAATCCCAGTGTTGGCAGAGTGATGTCACCATCGGGCCCCTGAGCAAAGGCCCTTAACACCAATTGCTCCAGAGAAACTGGCTCCCCCCTGCTTTCTAATCCTCACTTGCTTGCAAGTAATGATATTTAGATTTATTTCTCAGAAAAGATGGTGGTTATTTATTAAGTTCATAGATATTTAATAAGTGCATTATTTCTGGAAGGAAAGAAGAAAAAGGTCAGGGAGAAGCCAAGCCTGGCCAGATACAAAAAAAACGTATGTAAAGGGTGGAATGACTCATACAGAAACATTCTGAATGTCGACAGAAAGCATCTAGTGAGAAAGAAAGCATTCAATATGGTGAAGGGTAACATGAATACAGTCTTACGGATAAAGCGGCAAAGGTCACAGAGAAAGGCTTGAACAAAGCAGGATGAGTGCGGTGAATGGGAAAATATGAGCAGGACAAGAGTGCAAATGTTCATGGATGGTTCAAGAGAGTTTCAGGAGAAGGTTGGACACTTGTCTGTAGTAAATGCTGTCTGTGATAGAAAGGTGTCAGAACACACAGCCTGCTGCATAGGGGGCTGCATAACTGCAGACCGGTCAGAGTGTCCATGCTGACCCCTGTCCACCGCCAAAAGTGCCAACCAGGGCTGGGGCCATTCCGGAATGCATTCATCAATTCCAGTCCAAATCAGGAAATGCATTATGGTGGCAGATATGTCTCAACGCGCTGCAAATTCAGAAAAAAAACAATTCAAACATATGCGAGAAAAAAAAAAGAAACTAAATGCTGAAAATGTGATCTTCCGTTTCCTTGTGATCACAGAACAAAGACAGATGACTCAATACCGTTTATGTCAATATACCTTTATCTTGCATTGAAATTAGGGTTCTATTAAAGATTTTGAAAATGGTTTTCCTACCTGCTTGTAAGCGATGCAAGATCTGCAGTCATGACATTGCACAGAATTCAGGAATTCATAGCTAAATTCAAACCATTCAGTTAGCGTCTAACAGGGCATTTGGTGTCACTTGATTCATTTCATTTTAAATCATTGCCAAAAAGCTCTCTTGTTATAAATATCATAATTTATTTTGTTGGAGGCTAATACCTTGAAATAAGAGTCTTGCCAGATATTAAGCCCGTAGTAGGTGACTCTCATCCCAGAGTGCCAGTATCCAGTATGTTTTCCATCCAACCTGGTCTCTGATCTCAGCTGATCTCAGGCAAATAGTAACTCATCAGGTAGGATAGAAAACCTGCTGGATGGCGCCACTGCAGGATCAGGATTCAGTTTTAGAGCCATTTGCAAAATAGGTTTTAGATTGTTTATGAACAGAAAAAAAAATATTGTTTTGAGAGCAATGTCATAAACATAGAAATCTGTTGGTGGATATAGTGGAGTGAAATGCTTTTATGTTGCAGTTGCTCTATTTGACAATAGATATACGCATAATGAATTTTTGTCTTTGTTTTCAGACTTCTGTTTAGAATAAAGAAAATGTCTATAATGAATGGTTGTTGTCTATTTACAAACGGGGAAGGAAGCCCTGTTTTTGCATTTCGTTTTGTCCACACATTGTTTTAATACAATTATTTGTGATATCTAACATGTTGAGATGTGTTTCTTCATAACCGGATTACTGTGTTTACATGATTAGCTCCATAACAGGGTCTTCAAAAACACAGGAAAACATCTTAATTAGGTTATCACATGTAAACAGTCACAATCAGCTTAAAAAAACATAGATCTCGCTTACTTTGTGACTTGGGTAACTACAGTACATGTCCCTCATTTCCTAGGTATGCTTCATAGGGCTGAGCTGGACAATCTGAACCAAAAAGAGTTTCTTGGTATTTTTAGGCAGATTAGCAATATGCTAATTTTTTCATGAAATGTGCTACATGTTCAGTTTTAAATCAAAACTACATATGAAATATAACAATGATTCCTTGCCTTTTCCCCTCCATCAAATTCCCTGTGAAACACCAACTGAAAGGATTGATTTCAGCTGTGAATTCTGTGCAATGTCTGACAATGAGGGAAGCTCTCGTGTTGCATACAATCAGGAAGGAATACTATTGGTCTCAATTCAAAATCTTTAATTTTAACGTACAATAAATGTATATCAACATAATGGGTATTGGGTATATGGTAAAGGGTATATATCGATATGTCGTAAATATTCGATTAACACCCTAACCCTAATGTCCTGTCTCATGTCATTGTCCCCTGGAAATCTCCGTTGTGTGGTGGCTACATCTTTTGTGATTTGCATGTTTTTTGTTTTGCATATGTTTTCAGAATTTGTAAGTGTTTTCTGAATTTGCAGAGCGTTTACACTTATCGGCCACCATAATACACACCTTTCTCCCATCACAATATAGTATAAGGAACTATTAGTCTGACATATGTGGATGCTGGATGTGGATTAGAGATGTGGATGCTGGATGTGGATTAGAGATGTGGATGCTGGATGTGGATTAGAGATGTGGATGCTGGATGTGGATTGGAGATATTTCTTGCCCACAGGGACACCATCAAGGGCACTGGCAGATTTAGGTAGGGGCGGCATGGGCAGCCTTCCAGGGCGGCATGTTACCGGGGGCAACACGGGGCATCTGCACAAAAAAAATTGGTTGTGACACTTGTATGATTTTCTATCACATGAACGATATCATGCCACTGTTGTGGGTGAAATGAACCTCGTCGGAGTGGGTGCCCAGATTCTCTTTTGTGAGCTTGCAGGCTATCACTCAGAAGTACGAGATGGGAGGGGGGCGGGGCTGGGCTGACCTCAGGGCGCCCCACTGGAAGCCCTAGGTAGGGGGAGAATCTATCAAATAATGCACCCCTAACTTTGTAATGTACTGATGCAATTAGTAAAAAATGTCTTATTATCTGTATCATTCCTCGTTTCTTATTAGGGGGGGTGGGAGATAAACACAATTGTGGTTGGCGGGGGGGATTTAGGCCCAATTCTAAGTCTCCCGACTCTGGGAATAGCACTACAGTGATTCAGTTTTTTGAGGAAAAGGGAAAATTAATAAATAAAAAAAGAAAAGGCATTTTTAAAATGTATATTAGGTGGTTTGTCATATTTTTACAATAACACCCAAACCTCCATCCATCTATCAATTTTTATTGCTATGATATCTCAGTGGGTATCGCTGTTGCGTCACACCTCCCACAATTCACTGACATATATGTATGTGACTTGCAGCAGATTGGCATCCTATCAACTGTGTGGGGTACAAGCGCTAAGTTGTTTCCGATAGGCTTAAAGACAGCCACCGACCCTGACCGCTAAAAGCAGATAAAAGATGGATGGATGGATGGATTATTATTATTATATACTATATAACTTTCAAGAAGAGGTCTTGTGACAGGATGTGCTATGCCTCTGTCACACTTTCATGTCTGGCTTGAAGCAGGAATAAGTATAGAAACTATTTTTTTGCACCATGTCATCAGAATACCAGGGGCTGCAACAGATTCCCCTGCGACTTATTTAGTTTTATTTGGCAACATTTACATACATGTTATCTGAATGTATCTTTAACCATGCTTGTCACTTGAAGGTGAGTTTGAGGCAAGCAGTGTTGCTTTTTTCCCACTCCTATGCCAACCAAAAAACAGGCTTACAAAGCCAAATGAGATTTTGTCAGGCTGGAAGTGTCTGCTGTTCCATTATTAGGAAACCTGACTGTCACCATTGGCAGTCAGGTGGTTCAAAAAGCTAGCCTGTTTAAAATTATTACTTACCTTACTAGCAATAAGCATTCATATATGAAAATTCACAAATGTCAGCTGGATTAATACGTAATAGCTAATTAAAAAATAGACGTGGGCTTACCTCAGCTGAAAAGCATTAATTTTTAATTACTTTAATATTTCTTGAATATAACAGAGGTGGTGCCGTGCTTAGTGCCGTCGTTTTACACCAAGTCTCCATCCGGGTTCCATGTGTGTGGAGGTTGCATGTTCTCCCTGTATCGTTCTGGGGTTTCCTATGGGTTCTCCAGATTCCACCCACAGTCCAAAAACATGCTGAGGTTAATTGGAGTTACCTAATTGCCTGTAGGTTTGGCTGTGTGAGTGGATGGTGTGTGAGCGTGCTCTGCCATTGATTGGCACCCCATCCTGGGTTGTTCACTCCTCTGGGACAGGCTCTGGACCCCCTGCGACCCAGAATGGGACAAGTGTGTATATAAAACGGATGAATATTAAGGGTTGTAGACTGGAAGTTTAAAATGTTTCTCGTCTGCAACTGACATTTCAGGTTCCCACCCAGAGAAATCCCAATGCTGAAACATTGACCGCATGTGACTGAATGTGTACAGTATATCAGCAGTGGTGGGCAGGGTTCTACCAATCTGCTAATTAGCAAAGCTAATTTCTTCCTTGGCAAATTAATGTTTCCACTAACTGAAAACATTTTAGCTTCCGTTAAATTTAGTTCCGGTAGCGGTAAATCCGCTAATGTTTTCACAGGTAAAATAAATATAGTTTAGTAAAAATGTTTTTTTAACCGTAAAATCATACATATTTGTTCTTGTCTGTTGTGAACATATCTGCAACAGTCTATCTGGCACACTGTTGGTTGAGTACATGTAAACACAAGACATGATTGGTCGATAACTTGTCAGATTTAAGGTAGTCTGTGTTAAATGCAAGAAAGGATAAAGCCCATTTTAACTAGGGTACCCTGAACTAAGCGGAGAATAGGGGCCTGTATCACAAAGCTTGATTTCTTGCTTAGCCGGAAAACTTGTCTGATTTAAGGTACCCTAGTTTAAATGGATTTTATCTTCGTTCACTTACATTAAGCCCAGACTACCTTAAATCCAACAAGTTATCCGGCTAAGCAAGACCCCCACCTGTATTTTCCAGGTTCTGATTGACAGATCTATAGACCAATAATGAGCTGAGACCCTGCTTTGTAATTCCAGGTAAATGGTGCCATGTTGGTAGGCCTCAAACGGCTTCACTGAGGGAAAAATGGGAGCATTG
This sequence comes from Paramormyrops kingsleyae, assembly GCF_048594095.1. NCBI lineage: Eukaryota > Metazoa > Chordata > Actinopteri > Osteoglossiformes > Mormyridae > Paramormyrops > Paramormyrops kingsleyae. The sequence continues at coordinate 27,422,606 of NC_132805.1, forward strand.
GCTACCGTGAAATAGTGACAGGAAATATTAGAAATGGCAGAATGACAGTACATTTAACCATTTAACAAAAGACAATGTCCCCTTTTTGATACTTTCTGGTCTTGTGCTGAGGACTGCATATTATTGTTTGGAGACCGTGTAAAATCTGTGACCTGTGAAGCATGATCTCATAAACCAGTGTGTCAGTGCAACACGTTACTATCAATTTATGTTACTGGAGTGTCTGAAGGAGTTATGGAGGCATAAACCAAAGATAAAGGTTTTGCTAATTTTCATCTTTTGGTGACAATTTATTAGCAGGAATTTCTTATATTGTCTCCTTGTGCTTTTGGAGTTATAATAGATACTATGAGATACACGTACAGCATGTCTATATTTGTGTGTATGTGATGAATCTTCGTTACACCATAAAGCAAATGTAGATGTAAAATGTAAGATTCAGTATCCTTTCTTGGATTCATCTTCAACTGTAGCCTTCCAGTGATGTGAAAAACCTCATCATCACACATAGTGTTGAGAGGACTGGTATGAAGTCTGTTTATTTACCACATACCTAGTGATCTGGGAGAAGGGGGATGAATTAGTCTCAAGAACCTTGCATCAATTTAAAATATTCCTGACATGTTGATTGGAGGGTTTCTGCTCTAAGAGTGTCTTGAAAGGTAGGGTGGTGGCACAGTAGTTAGCACTGTTGCCTCCCACCTCTTGTGCCGGTCTCCAGTAGGGTTCCATATGGGTGGAGTTTGCATGTTATCCCTGTGTTCCTGTCTTCCTGATACTTCAGATTTCCCCTCAGGCCAAAAACTTGCTGAGGTTACTTGGAGTTACGGAATTGCCTGTAGGTGTGCATGCGTGAATGTGTCCGGTGATCCTGGGTTGTTCCCTGCCGTGTGCTCATAGGGTCTGCCCCCCATGACTCTGAATGGGACAAGTGGTTATAGAAAATGGACGGTAATGGAATAAATCTTGCTGCCATTCTCATTCTGGGATGCCAATATTTTACTTTGGGTATTTATATATTTGTTTAAATACTGTTTTTCAGTGCTCATTATTTTGTTATTGATTTAATTAGACATGTTTTATTTAGCCTAATGTAATTTAATCTGATTATTTCATTTGTTTCTTTAAAGTATGTGAAAGTATTTCTCTGCAGCGCAACTTGTGAAGGGCACAACACTCACAAACATATTAACAAAACCATAACTGTGTAATTGCAAGAAACTCAATTGGAACCATTATTACTGTGTTGGACCTTATATTTGCTACCCTGATGGCTCATTCTTTAAACATTTATACAGATATTAGTTTGCTGATAGTTCATGTTGCTGGCTGAAACTGGCAAGAATATTAAAACATTTTCTATTAGTAAATCAGCAAACTACTTAAGCACGGATTAGAGTTTTTCATAATGTCGTGATTTAGCAGTTTGTTGGGTTAGTAGCTTAAAGGAAAAGTGATTCTCAACAGCTGGAACATGGACAATAGTAGCTTTTCTGCAGAACCCAGCGGCACCTCTGCCTATTTTTACTTTTTGGTTCCACTGATTTCCTGTGAAATAAGCCAGACCATCCAACACTGTATCGAAATCTCATTATCACCACTGGAAAGATTCATTGTAGGCCGTAGTGGCCCAATGGTTAGGGAAGCATGCTTGTGATTGAATGGTTGCTGGTTTGAATCCCCAGCCAGCAAGATACCACTAATGTATCCTGAGCAAGTTACTGCTCCCCTGGTGCTAAATAATAGTTATCCACTGCTATGTCCCTGTTAAATATGGGTTGAATGCAGAGAAGACACTTTGTTGTTTTGGTGTGGCATCAATGACAATTAATCACTTTCACTTCACTGGTCTGTGGTAGTTCAGGGCAGCAATATTCTCACTGGTCCTGTTTTGTCTATTTTAGACAGTTTTTATTGACCACTTGCTATATTACTATTTTTACTATTACTATAGGGGTCTTCAGAATCAGAATCAGCAACTCCAGAGCCCCTAGCTACTGTCCATACAAATGTATGAATGAGGCTAAACAGTGCCCTGGCCCATTCGATGCACTGCATTCTTAGGTCATAACGACAAAGGTGAATATATTGCCATACTTCCCATCAAGCCCAGTTAAACCAATTTCAATACATGAGGGTTGGAGTTAAATTCGCATGCTTAGGAAGTTCACCGTGAACCCATACAGAGTGGTATTAACAGCAATAAGTCAGACCAATCACCCAACGGAAGCAATAATATTGCACCTTTGCCCGTGTCAAAGTGAAGTGATGAAAAACAAGGTTTGTCCTCAAGTTACATTCCCCAGAAAGAAAGGAGGAAAAAAGGAGCCCCGAATGAGGAAAATGACCGGCCAAAGGTAAGAGTGTGTTGACCGTTCGGCAGTTGGAGAGACCTCAGTTTCATTTAGTCCCCATTGTACTTTAAGAGGGTGAAAAAACAGCCAAGGAAAGTATAAAAATCCAGCAATCAAACAGAAGTGTGTGTCCATTTGCTGGGGTTAATGACCCCTCACACCGGTGTTGCTCTAACAGTGTGCTGCATAGTGACCCCCAGTAATTACCCAGGGGTTATATTAAATGCATTGGGTAGTAAATGAAAAATACTGTTTGGGTAACTTGGCTTAATTAAATCAAATTATTTCTTTCTGAGCATAACAGTGACTTATTCTTGCATATTTTTAATCTCACAAATATTAAGGGTTAGGGTTATCCAAAAGCCCAAGTTTTTTTATTAAAACTAACTGAAACTTCAGCAGAACTGAAGAATTAATACAGGAATCATAAGAAAATTAGGTGTCTGCTATATTTCTTTTTCTTTTATAAATTTCAGATGGATTATTAATTTCTGTAGCTGCCCCCGCCACCCCACCCCGCAAACCAAAACCCTGCCTTCATATCGCCCTGTGAATCCTATTGTATGGCCACCCATTCCCATGATATTTAACATTCTTTTGGGCAAACATGCAGCTATACACTAGACCACTGGATTGCTTGATATGGTGGTAAATCTTGCTATACTTTGTGACTTACATAATTCTCAGGGATAAACTTTCTCCACAATCTTCAGGATCCTACCTCCCTGTCAGCTGTCATACAGTTGAAATGATGAGACAGAATTCCAAAGATGCCCACACTTCATTACAGCCTCTTGCAGAATGTCAGCAATGAAGAAGGAAGGAATGAGCTCCGCATATAATAGTGTCAGACAAATCTCTGCATTAAAGTGCGTGACTTAAAGTGCCAGAACCACAACTGAGCAGTTGACTAGATAGTAATTGTTTCTCAACACCTTTGTTAGTTTGATAAACTGTAACCACTGTGCCTCCTTATATCAAGCCACAATTCTTCTATAAATTCCCACTCTACACTTACTCATCATGCTTCATGCTTCCAGTGCTCCATGCCTATAGTTACTCAGTGAAAATACCTTTATCCTCAGAGTTTTTGAATGTTTTTTTTTCCTTCGATAAGGTTTAGGAATATATAATGACTGTTCAGTCTAGATGAAATATTAGCAGAAAATGATTTCAATAAGCCATCATTAATAAAAGATAACATTAAAATTCCTATTGGTTTAATATCGTCATATAAAGATTATACAATTATACAATAAGGCAATTTCCCAACCTAGTCCTCGGGGGAACCCCGGACAGTCCACGTTTTTGCTCCCTTTCAGCTCCCAGCACACCTGTACCAGGTATTCGGTGTTCCTGATTGGCTGTGAGCTGGGAAGGAGCAAAAACGTGGACTGTCCGGGGTTCCCCCGAGGACTGGGTTGGGAGACACTGCAACAAGGCATATGACATAGTTAGGATGACTGGCACAGTTTTAAATAAATATTAAAAAATTGTGACTCCTTTTGGTTACAATGTTTTCACCCTGGAAGACATCGACATAGAGAGTTTTCCCTTCAGTCTGGCTATAAGCTCTGTACTGCAGGTGTAGCGAAACAGAACCCATAAATGTTCTAAATGTAGGGCAAGATTTTAACATTTAAAAGCATTTTTTTTCCAAATAGGATTGCATTTCTATTTCAAAAATATATTAACAGAATGTAAAAATACACATAGATGTAAGAAGCTATTTTAATTTTTTTTTCCCCCAAAACTGTATTCAAAGAGCTCAGTGAATTAAATTTGCAGATTTGCCTTTCATATTTTAAAATGCAAATTACAAGCAATTAAATTTACATTTAACATTTTGAAACAATATACATTTATTACACAACTGCATGTTTTTAAAACTTTTGCAATACATATTTAAGTACAAATTAACAGATACACGTTAAACTACATTTTGCCATTCTAGAGCTTCAAAGTATAATCATGTTCACTATAATCATTCTTTGTTTATCCACATAAGATACATACATACATACATACATTATCTATCTTAAAACAAATAGATTGATTAAAACAACCATGTAACACAGTTACAGCTCAAGCAGACAGTACTTGTTTCAGGCCTGATTACTTTGTGAATCTTTGATACCTCCCAGCAGTTTGTTCATGATTATTTTCAGTTTAGCCCCAAAGTAAATCCACTAACTACTAAGTCAATTAAATACTAGGAGTTATTCACTCATCCAGTGGCATTCATTGGAATTATAAGGAAGGAGGACCTGAGCATGTGTCAGAGGAATCACTTACGCATACAGTATTTGAGTTTATATACCATCTTTGGAGACTCATCAGAGTTGGAAAATGTACTCTAGGGGGCGCAAACTTCTGGAACTGAACAAAAGTTTCAAAATTCTGCACTGCATAATTCTGATGCCAAGTCATTAGCAAACTGTACTATTGCATGCTCAATCATTTTATGTGGTATAATTAAAACACAATATTGGTCAATTGGTTCCAAAAGCCAATCTGAGATTGTTTACCCCAATTTACAGCCTGGTGAAACTGGAAGCTGTTGTCAATTACTTTGAGTGAGCTTGTGAATCGTCCGTGTGGCACGAATGCTTGCTTGCTTCACTAGTCTTAATAAGGAAAACAAGACGTGACCCCTGAGGACAGCTTAAATCCAGAGAGGGGTCATTAATGTTCCCTGTAGATGTGCCTGAATGGGGGGGCGGGGGGGAGGGGGGGGTCAATGCACTGTTGCCTCCAACCTGTGTGAAGATGCCTCCCAAGGGACCAGACGTATTAGCAGCATGTTACCCACACAGACAGTAAACCTGACTGAGTATGGTGGGGGCTTTGATTTTATTTTGTAAAAAATGTTTTAATCTAGTTCTGATATAATGAGATACGAGTTAGTAGCGAGATTCCCACATTTCCTAAATTCTAATGTCAACTCCACCTAAGTAACAAAGTACAAAGGAGTAACAAAAGAGTAAGGAAGAAGAAGTGACAGAGGAGTAAAGAAGGACAAAAGAATAACAAAGAAACGTTCAGCCAAATATATAATACATAAGTACATAAAACTATGAATAAATAGATATTAAGGCGTTCATGGGCAAAGTCACACGCCTTTGTGTCCTGGATACTGGATCCATAACCAGATAACCAACGTCTAGTTACATTAGCATGTGCAATATTACATCTGTCTGTATGTCAGTGCCAGCTAAAAATTAAATGGTCCATTGTGTTATATGAATGACAGCAGTATTACTCCATATGTTCATTGTGCATTTTATCCACAGCTTTTGTGGACTGTACAATAGTTTTGAAATGAGAGAGTCGGAACTATGTGAATGATCTGCAGTTTGGAGCAGTCACCTTCATATCCACGTCCTGCCCCGCCCCCAGAAAGATTTCCTGGCAGTGTCACTATTCTCGAGGGTGCAAATTTAAAGGGGACACCCTGAATCACGCTGACACATGCTATGCCTTAGATTTCCCAAAATACACATTTTTCAACTTATCGAAATAGTGTCATCCAAACAGGAGCGCAGCTAGAGATTTTGGGCCCCATGAAAGCTTATTGTATCATCATATTGGGCTCCCAACGCAGACCAATCCAATTATGACCACCACCACCCTCGCCGTTTAGGACACCCCTGCATCCAAATGATCCATATACAGATTACATCTCCAGGACACTATGAGACAGTTGTGTCACTGTGTTACGTCCTGCCTGTCACGTCCGCCTGATCCTCCTATCTCCTCCATAACGTGATCCTGATGAGCCATCCCCGATGCTTGTTGCCCCTCATTAGTCTTTGTAAATGAGTGCCTGTCCGCCTCGTCACCCTCAGTCCGGTCATTGACGGCATTCCTCCTGTTGCCGGTGTCTTACCCTATGCTAGTCTTCCCATTTTGATGCCTCGTGGTCCTGTTTTGTTTCCTTCCTCCTGTTTGTTTTCCTCAATAAAGGCCCCCTTTAATTCACCTTACATCTGCCCATGAGTTGATGTAAAGGCTGAAAGTAGTAGTAGTAGCTACTCCAAACTGGACCCATGAAATTCATTACTTCAAAAGAAAAACTATAAGCATAAGGATGTTTACTGAGTCACTGTATTGTGATTTTTGATTTTATTTTTCCTATTAACATGAACATGAATTCTGCTGATAGACAGAAACCATAACTGGGCTTGCCTTATTAAATGGGGCAAATTATTACCTGGAATATTACTGAATGCCCCTTCAGTTAAAAAAAAATAATGTAAATTGCCCATATCAAATGTTTTCTTCAGAATACAAAGAAGGGCAATGTAATTAGCCCTGTAAAATGTGGGAAGAACTGAAAACTAATGCAACCACAATGTAATGTTTATTTTTAAAGGTTGTTAACCTATGCACAAAATAAAATATAGTCGCATACGTAAACTGAGTGGCAGGCATTAAACTAAAACATATCACAATGATACTGTAAACCAATTAACAATGCATTCATAATGTGTTTGCTAACACATCAGACAGTAAAGACAAATGCAGTTACTAACATTACAACTGTGAAATATATTGGGCATTTTACATCAATTAGAAATACAATGATGAAAACTGGGCACATATAACTGAATTAATTCAGTCTGAAAATCTGTTTAGCCAATGCCTTTTAAACATGTCTCAAGCCTGTCGGTGATGCATTAAGAATATGTGAAGATGTACTTACTATACTACAAATATACTACTAATTAATTGCTAATAAGATGCAAAATAATCCGCATTTCTTAGAGCACATGTGCTGTCACGCAAATTTCAAAAGACGTTGCAAGCAACACAGAATACTTTATTATTATCCAAATGATCAACATTGGTATTTCACCATACATACTGATATGTCTAATACTGAGGTTTCCCGGAAATGCCAAAAATGACTCTACATTATAGCTGAATAACACAACATACTGTCATTTTGTTAATTTCTGTATTAATGCATTTGTTCAGTTGATGTTGCGTCAATGCATTTTTTGAATACTGAGAGAATCATTCAATTGAAAATCACCAGCATTTTTTTTATTACGATAAAACGTAACAGCTTCTAAGAGATAAGTTGAGCAACCAATATTTCTTTAGACCCCTAAAGCTAGTTTATGATTTTCGTTTCTGGTAGAAGGAATGCAACAGAACTTGTTTTGTTTTAGTAAACCGTAAAATGAAAAGATATTGCAGATATTTATCAATATTGCTTATTTTATCTTTCAGTGACATAGCAAGAAACATACTTAACTACAAGTTGACGGTTTGGACTGTTGTCTCAGGGGATTTTGAGGCAAATTAACTTTACCTTTTTAATTCTGTGTAAAAAGAACAACTTGGGTTGTTTTTTGGGATTGCTGAAGTATCTGATTATTCAGTTTTATTGTCAAACTGATGTTTTACCATGTTTTCAGTGCGTTTGCGATGACATAATATACAGTATTAGAAATACTTCTATATGACAAATTTGTATTAAAAAAAATGAACCAGCAAAAAAAACAAAATCCAATATAATAAAAACTTGAAATAACTGAAATAGGAATTTAGAAATTTGCCTGTTCTTCTAAAATCCACAAACAGCAAATTTCTTTTGAGTAGTAAAGGTTAACTATAATTAAATAACTGGGATGACAAATAAGACCAAAAAGCCCTAAAACTGACTAATATGACATTAACAGACAGAAAAATCCTGAAGACAATGTGACTGTACAGGGGCGTGATGTCATATGTACGACGACTTCAGTAATTCTGAAGGCTATTGAAAGGCCACTCATTAAGGATGGCTGAGTGGGTGTTTTCAAGGGTACATGATGAAGTGTTTCACATCACATTCAATAATAACCTTAATTTGGGGACACAACAACATCTTGAACTAATTTACTATTCTATTCAGAAGACTTCATGCTCGTTATCCATCTTTTAGAATGATGACCTAACCTTCCATTTTACAGCAAATACAAACTCATAAAGGGGGAAAATGGATTGTATCAAAAGAAAGAATAATTAAGTATTTATTTATATTATTGTTTTGGTAATTAAAGCATTCTTTACCTATATGTTATCATAAAATATAGCATTTAGCATATGTAGCATGATGGGATTTATATTCAAGCACCTCTTTTCATCACCCACTTTTCAGCCCCTAAAAGTATTTCAGAGACACTGGAACACCCTACAGACAGAAAGATTCCAAAACGTTTCCTTACATAGGACTAGGTATATATAGGTTCTTAAGGGTAGAGCAGTAGTGGACTTTTAACTGGTTTCACTTAAAATCCCATATTCATTTGGAGTCTACATATGCAAAGAAAATATAGAAGGAAGAGATCCCTGCTCTTCTGTCTGCTCTGGCACTTTGAAAACCACAGCATGGAACCGCATCGAGACACGCAACTGTATCCAAAAACCATATTCAATATCCAATCCAGGTTACATTCAGTTTGACTCTTCATTGCGTGCTGGACCTGGGAACTGAGCCCACAACTGAGGCCACTGACCTTAAGGTTTGGGGTAACAGTATTAGCTGTACTAGCTGCTAAACTGCCAGAATGAAATGCACAGAGTTATTTTCTCAGAAGCTGTATTTGTTTGCATTATTTTAAAATGATACTTTCCTTTGTGGTTATTGTTATACCGCAAATTGTCCTGGTACATCACGCATACATTCCTGATCATTTTTCATGCACTATACTAAGCAAAATTTCACTTACTGATTAATGGATGTGTGAAAGTCTCCTTCACGGGACCTGTGGTTCCGGCCCGCCCTCCGGCTAAAAGCCCAGGCCGTATATGCAGAGGGGGAGATGATTGGCTAAACGAGTCCCATACCAGTTTAAATCTCCTGAGCTGACCGCACAGCCTCAATTAAAAAACAACTGCAGCTCAGCAGTCGACTTGATATTCAGCAACTGTCCAATAAATGCTCTTATTAGACCGATCCATTTGCCTTAGTCTGTCATTCGCCTTTTACTGTTTATGGGTGTTTCCGACTTGGATGGAGAATAAAGCAAAACTAATGTGTTAATGGCCTCCACTCTGCTCAGAGGAGAGTGCAACCTTGAGATGAAAACTGCAAGATTTATTCCGCCTTTGCTAAGTGCCTGTCAATTCATTCTCCCACAGACCATTTGCTTCTGGCATCCAAAGACAATGTCATGCTTGGGGGGGGAGTGGTTTAAGGGTGATGCCTGAACAGTGGTCTTTGGAACACCAAAAGCATTTATTGTCATTGTGCAGACAGCAAGTACCAAGAGTCAATCTACGCCTGTCCCATCTTGAGGCAGATATACACATGAGGGTGAAGCCGGGGGTCACAGCACATGGTCAGCTATCTTTCCAGCACTCATTGGAACAGTGTTTGGAATTAAGGACCTTGTGCAAAAGCTCAGCAGTGATCTGATGACTCTACCGTCCTAGGATTCAAACCTCCAACATTTTAAACTCTGGCACCTAACCTGCAGAGCCACACAGCACCATGTACTCAAGCATGGGTGGAATTTAAATGAATATTTATAGCAAATTAATATAGAAAAATGAACTAGTAATATGCAATACTCAGATTTCTCCTTGCTTTAGTCTTGTCAAATAATTGCATATAAAGTGTTATCATTTTATTTTCTTGCTTTTAATGGATCTGTCAAGCAAGTGTTTACTTTGAATTGAAATGGTAGATTAATGTAATCAGTCTTGTAACAAACCTTACCATTTCATTTCTTATAGTTTATTTCCAGGGTGGGGGTGGGGGTGGGGGGGGGAGTGTCCCTACATTAGACACCTCATATAATATCAGCTACCAAACTGTGACAAAACAGCCCAATGCATCACCTGAGGAAAATGATTTTCCATTTCCTCCCTAGAAAAACATATAAATATTCAGGCAGTTTAAGCATAGCAGCTTCCCGCTGCAGTAGGTCGACGCCTCTATCGTAGCGCTATAGGAAATTATCTTCACACTTTTTTGGCCACAGTAACACAAGTTCCTCTCGGCTCTGTGAGCCCCGCCCGTCTCCAATGCCAGTCGGCAGCCCCTCCCATCTTGCTGCCTGCTATCCTCACCTCAGTCTTTATGACGGCATGTTGCTGAGGACAGTTCCAGATGGACAGGCGCGTTGTGCTTCCTTGATCTCACCAAACTCAGTCTTATCAGCGGCGGTAGGGCTGGGTCTGCCTGTCAGTAACCTGTTAGTCGCAGGAAACCACACAGTCTGCCATGCGACAGAGGGGGAGAGGATGGATAAAAAAATCATTCAAAAAGGTCATTAAAAAGATTAGACTGATAACCGAAGGGTGTTATACTGTATAAGCATCAGAATACACTGGCTCCAAAACTCAGACTCAGATTTTGGAGGTTGCTGAGGTGTCGGATGAGTGTGGCCTGCTTATGGATCATGCATCCATCTGTGTGGCCAAACACAGCTAGTCAGCTCACAGAGACGCCTCTGTGATGATCCTTTAACTAGATGCATCACTGGAGTAGCTGTTTTGGAGAAACACCCTCTCCCAGCTCGCATCTATTTTACTACTCCGACTTGGGTTACTGTGCCAGGCAACAGGGACCCGGGTTCCACCTCACCTTCTGTATACAGTACCCTCACCTCTGGTATAAATACCCCAACAGAATTAAAAATAGATAGATATCCCCACTATGCTCTACAGGTTATCCCATTTAAAGAAAAAAAGAAAGAAATACTGTATATTATGGGTTGCCCCAGCATGACAGGAAAGTATGCTTTGCATGGTACATTATGTAATAAGTGACGGTTTTTATTGTGCATGGTGTAAATGACTAATTATTGCACAGAGAACCCTTTAATGTCTACCAGGACATTTCCAATTAAAAGTATGCTTAGAATATGAAATGCCTGAATGCATTCGCCATCTTCAGCCCTTTGGAAGTTAGAGAGGACATGTTTGTGTGTGAAACACTGCATAGGAAAACTTGCTTGTATTTGGAAGAGCTCTTCAGTACTTTGTACAAGATAACCTGTCAGATTTCAGGTAACTGTGTCTTTTTGTCTTAATACTTGTGGACTGTCAGGTTTCGCTTATACACCATAATATTGATGTACTCATTAGCCCAAGTTTAGAAACTACAAATAGTCAAATAAAGAATCTAATATTGACAATATTTTAATGCATGCATCTTTCTGCACAAAATACAGCTCTGGAAAAAATTAAGAGACCACTCTATATTTTTAAACAAATCTGCATTTTCAAGTCCTTGTTTAATCATGGTTCTGCTGGCAGAGGCTACGCTGAGCAGCAGGATACTTCCAGGTTCATAATTTCTCAAACAGCAGCACACAAACAGGAGACACTGGAAATGACCAGAAACCAGCCAGGTAAAGGGCGGAAGTGACTGTTTAATGGCAGAGATGACCGTTAACTTATCTGACACTTTCCTGAATTGTACAATGAGATCAAGTGACCTTCAAAAAGAATGGGAAACATTAAGTGTAGGTGTGAAGTTCACTGCTAGGGTAGATCGTATCAGGCTCCTAGAAGTAGGACTGAAGACCCATAAAGCAAGGAAGAAGCAGGGAAGAGCCAGGTTGCAGTGAGTGCATATATAGTGTGTGTATGTGTATATGTGTGTGCGTGTATATATATATACTGTATATATATATATATATATATATATAATTTACAGATGCACATCCATTAGCTGGAAAATTATGTTACTTCATGTGCTGTGGTCTCCTAATTTTTCCCGGAGCTGTATATGTGGTCCAGAACTGCTTTGAAAGTGAACCCTCATTTGGAACAGCACTCCAAGAAGTTTAGTTTCAGGAAAATCTCTGCGAGACTTTTTGAGATGCACTGCAAACAGGCATTAGGCAGACAAACACAGAGTTCTTGGTGGAGGAGACACTGGATGAAAATTCTCACGTGACCTTCACTGAGCAGAGCAGGGCACCTCTCTGTGAAGTGCTGCACAGCACCTACTCAGGCCAGTTCCTGCTCTCCCGCAGTCATTCCCTTCTGTGTTGTGTCCATGAATATTTACAGTTAATTTAAATAAAATTCACATTACAATCTACTCTGATAAAATCAAAATAACTGATAAAAACTGCTGGCAAACAGAACCACAACTACTCTATTCATGAATGTAATAACAGGGAGGGAAAAATAATTTACACATGAATTTATTTCTTAAAAAACACATATAAACATTTTTTTTAATTAAATGTGGTGCTAATTTAGCTGCATATTTGGACACTTGGCCATTACACCTACAGGAACCTTTATGATATCCCATTCAAAATCAGGCATCAATATGGAGTTGGTCCCGCCTTTGCATTTTTGTATAATTTTGTACCATTAATGTTGTTTATGCTTTGAGGTACAAAACTGCACCAGAGCCGAACCTTTTTTCCTGACAGTTTATCCACTTTGAGTGTATCCACTCGAAAAAGCAATAAAATAAATAATAATAATGAACTATTTAAAAATACAGTATTGTATTGTCTTCGCCAGGGGTGGTGTTCTTGAAGTGCCTGAAGTCAGCAGCATATCTAAATTGATCTAAATTTAATTGATCCAAATTTGCGACACATCAAAAGGATTATCTGCAGCAGTAATAGTAGAAATATAAAATTACAGCCGACAGAAATCTCTACATTCTAAGTTCAGGTACATTCAGATTGAAATTTTCTGTCACATACGCAGCCATGCATTATACATGCGTGTAATGAAATGCTTAACACCACTTTTCACGGAAGAATCTTGATTCTTGTCACTTGTGCAAGTACAGATACATAGGAGTTTTTTTTCCCCCACACGTATCATCTTACTCACCAATACGACACACATGTAAGCTAGAACAAACCTGGGGTCAGAACTCAGGGTCAGTTCGTTATTCGGTGCCCCTGTAGCAGTTTTCAGGGTTAAGGACCTTGCTTAAGGGCCTAACCATGATATGATCACTCTGCCAGCCTCGGGATTCAAACCAATAACATTCCAATCAGGGGCACAGAACCATACACCACCCCCATTTGCACGAGACCTAGTTATATTGCAAATTCTAATTCTTTGCTCTTTATCCTGATTTTTATTGCGGCTATAGCTGTGATGGAACACAGCCAAATGGAGGAGAGAATATAGAAAATAATGTAAAAACGATAGCATGATCAGCTAACAAAAATGGTGCTTTATCAGTACTGTGATCACCCAGCAGAATTCACGTGCGCAGCAAGATGAAGGAAAATATCTGCAGTTTATGAAGTGGGGCATAAGTGCAAAGTGCAAAAGTACACAGTTAGGAATAAGGATTTTTTTTAATGCTTTTTTTGAAAGAAAATACGGCATTAAGGTCATGAATGAATTGAATCACACGGAGAGACAGACAGTGCAGAATGAACTGAGTAAATGCTATGGCACTTCAAAGGCTGACCCAGTTCCCTGATGCGCTGGTAGGACGTGCTGCCGAGTACTTGGGCGCCCACGTCTCGCCCGAAACTCATTCACCAGTGCCCACTCTGTACCCTACCAGGGCGATCAGAACCAGCGCAGGCAACTGACAGATGGCAAAGGTCTGATCCCAGGACAGGGAGAATTCGCCGGAGCGTGGTTACCTAGCTGACCGATCACCGTCGCCGAGCCTCAGCGGGGATCCGAGAAGCAGGATGGCGGGGGGGGGGGGCGGCTGCTGCCTCGTGCCAGGGAACGCGGGTGTCCTCGCTCACCTTCCATCCAACCCCCTTCTGCTAGGCGCTTAATTAATGGGACAGAGTCTAAGCCCATTGGGAAGCGGTTTCCGCCTTCCCTTCCTGATGTCCTGTCATCATTCACTAAAGTTTTTACCCTCAGCCTAATACGAGCGGGCGGGGAGGAGCAAAAGGCTTGAAGTCAGAGATGTAGCTACAGAAATGGTGAGCCACAATAAACTGATGTCTTGAAAGGGGAAAGCGTGCACAGAAAATGAACTGGAGCAAAACAAACCATTAAGGTTGTGTCAGGTGGGAAGATAGGAGTGAGGCAAAATGAAGACAGGAAAATGACATTTCAGCCGTCCTGTATGCTTGGGGAGCCATTTTATTAAAGTGTGATGGAGCGGACACATTTTCAAATGAGTCCCTCCCCCTGCAGACATTTTTTACGTTACTTCATGTGGGCGTGGTGGAGCTGTCTGAGAACTCACTTATTCAGTAATATTCAATGCTGGATATTACAATTTGATTATTAAAATGAGAAAAAAACCCCTGGGATAGCTTTGCATTCGGAATTGAAATGAAATTCACAGGCTCTTTACAAAATATAAATTATATCAGTTGTTGTTAAATATAAATGAATTCAGGTAAAGAATTGAGAGCATGAGAAGTTCTCTTGTTACAGATGAACATAACAAAGTGATGCAGGGAAGGAAATGGCTGGGGTTCAAGGTCCTGATCTGGAACACTAGACATGGAACAAAACAGAACATAATCCAGGGGAATGAATGAATGAATGAATGAATGACTTTATTGTCATTCAACATGGCACAATGAAAGGGGAATAAGGCATAGGGGAAATTTATTGTTACAGCAGGTTCCACTCACCAGACATTCCCTCCCAAGACGGCTGCAAGAAACAGCTTCTGCTCCTCCCACAGACCGACTACCACATGAAGAGGAATATATCCATTATATCCAAAAATATCAGATACACATCATTTGCTACATGTTAGTGTGTCTGGCTTGATGCATACATACCCAGGTAGCTGAAAAATGTACATGCTTTCCATGTATATAACAGCATATTTGTCAAAACCATTCAAATATGCACACGCATCCTGAGCCACACAGAAAGGGCTGGAAAAGAAAAAGGAGAATTTATGCACTGAAAGATGACACAAGGCACGGGCACCGTCGGGGATTTCAGCTAGGTTCCTCAGTAATCAAAGACGCTGTTGTTGTTGTTTTCAGTTCTTATGGGGTCCACAGTAATATCTCGCTGTTGACACACTAAGGTTAACATCCAGACGTTCTCCGTGGCCACAGAAAGCTCTGGGAAATCATCACAGCACCTCGCTTTTCTCTAGGCCTTCACCGGACTTCTTGTAATTGTATGGTGGTTCTTATCATTTTTGACACTGTTCCCAAACATTCCTTCCAGCCTTCCTTCCCTCTGAAAATTAATTCACATTTTACTGCATTTTTTGGGTTTTATAAAGCAGATGTGCTAGTTAAAGAGCATGTTCCACTTGGGTATAATAATGCTTATAATAATGCCTAATTCATGATGGCCAAAGTACACCAAGGAGCAGTCTTAAACAATGTGGAGATTTAATAAATAGTCCATTCTAATTAGAAGATAAGACATTGCAGTAATATGTTAATTTGCAGGCAATTTTAGCTACATGTGTCAATTATTTCCTTTTGTAAGAATGATAATACTAATGAACCATTTATGAGCTTGAATATTTGAGTGTGTGCTGCAGAAGCCAAAATACCGTAGTTACTTTGGAACAACACTGTGAAGCTGTGTGGGTCACGGGGGAGTAACTGGCAGTGTCTAGCAGTTTAGGACAGTGATCAGAATGATCAGTGGGCTACAGGCACTATTGGCCAATATCAGCAGTGCTTAGAGCATCTCTGTGACCTGGACAGCAGTATGAAACAGATGAGCTAGACATGTATAAAGGTGGTGTCTTAATAGAGTATTTTTATTGGAAAAAGCCAGGAGCACATACTCCATTGCCATGATCAGCACAGCCTTGGTTTTATGTATTCATTAGCTTATACAATCCAGAGAATATCAAGCTTTTTATGAAAACTATCTGACAGCGTATGTAGGCACAAGTTAATGCATTACTTGTTCGGTTCAAGCTCCAGGAAACAGTGTTTGTATCTCTCCAGATGTGTATTATTTTGCAGTTCGAGCCATTTTATTATGCGGCAGAGAGTGCCTTCTTAATGGAAAAACCATTAGGGTAAATATTATGCAAATGAAACAGCCTGTCTCCTTCTGCTTTGTTTGAAGCCTAAGGGTTAGATAACGAGGTTTTATATTTTCCTGGAATGAGAATTAGCTTTCAAAAGCTTCGAGATAAAGGGAACCGACCAAAAGTTTAAATCATTTCCTCTTCAGCCTTACTATTGGACTCCACTTATGTTGTTCCTTCTGTCTTACACTCAAAAATTGGAAATAAAAGCATATATTTTTTATAGAAGAAGAAAAGAACAAGATTATGGGTTACTGACTCCTACATCGTTCTGAATGATGCACCAAAAGTTGGGTCAAATACTTTTGCACAAAATCATTCATCACACTCATTACTCCATGACAAAGGTCACTCCTATTTTTGCTTATATTTATTTCCTGTCCATGGGAGACACGCAGGCATGTTTCAGTTTTAGTTTTCGTTCCAGAACTTGTTTTCTTTCTATGCTTCATAGTATGCTTTTAATTGGTTTGAATCTGTATGTTGTGCGCACAATATCTTTTCAGCAAATGCAGAAATTACTTTCTTGTTATCAATAAATTAAAAAGAATTAATTTCTCCGGGTAGAACATCAGTCCATTTTTTGAAAAACTATTTCCTTATTCATTATTAGATTTTTATATGTACACCACAGAAGCTGAATTTGTTTGGATTAAACAGCTTCCATCACTCTTAAAGGACGTCAGGGTCTGAATGTGTGTAATAATTCTTGGCATTGATTTCTGAGGCAGCGTTGAATCGAGCTTAATGTTTTTGAGGGAATAACAATTAATTTTCAGAGGACCAAGTCTCTCTAAGCTAAGGAAAACATCTCTGAATCCGTAAACTGTAACCTACATTTTACACTCATCATAATCCCATTAACAGCTGTGTATTTATAGTATGTCTGAACAACAGAATAAATTGCACTGCTGTCCCTGTTTTTCATTGCAGATAGGAGTCAGACAGGGCGGATGTATCACGGCAGAAGAAATGCAAGGAATTAGATTTTATCTGAAGGGACCAGAGCATGAAGTATAAAATATATTAATAGAATCCTTCAAGTATTGATTTAAAAATATGTATTTTTCTCATCTTGTGTATCAGTACAAACTATTTCAAGGCCTAGGACTGGCACATTGACATGCATAATATTTAGTATAGTTTACCTCATACTTGCATTATATGAGGATATAGGCTCACTGGCCACTTTATTAGGTACACCTGTTCAGCTGCTTGTTGAAGCAAATGTCTTATCAGCAAATCATATGCCAGGAGCACAAACTTTAAAATTATGCAAATGCAGGTCAGGGGCTTTAGTTTTTGTTCATATGAGACACCAGAATGGGGAAGATGTGATTTAAGTGACTGTGAACGTGGCATGGTTTTTGGTGCCAAATGAGCTGGCATGAATATTTCAGAAACTGCTGATCTACTGGGATTTTCACGCACAACCATCTCTTGGGGTTACAGAGAATGGGTGAAAAAAGAAAAACCATCCAGTAAGGAGCAGTTCTGTGGCAGAAGGGAAGGGGGAAATGATTTGTTGTCATTATTGACAGACCGTAACACACAGTGCACAACAACAAAATGGATCCCGTGCATTTAACCCGTATGTCACATCATGACATAGCAGAGGGCAGCTAATTGAACACCTAGGACACAGTGCTTGGGGGCGGTACCTTACTTAGGGTACCTCAGTGGCACTTTGCTGGTCGGGGATTCAAACCAGCAATCTTTTGATTACAAGTGCACATCCCCAACCAGAAGAATAGTAGCCAGACTGGTTAAAACTAATTCAAAGGCAACAGTAACTCAAATAATCACTCCTTACAACCAAGGTATGCAGAAGAGCATCTCCGAATGCACCTTGATGTGGAGACCAGCTACCAGCAAAGAGCAGGAAACTGAGGCTACAGTGGGCACAGACTCACCAAAACTGGATAAAGGAAGATTGGAAAAATGTTGCCTGGACAGATAAGTCTGCTGTGATTTTGAGATGGTAGGTGCAGAATTTTGAGTAAACAACATGAAAGCATGGATCCATCATACCTTGCATCAACAGTTCAGACTAGTGGTGGTTTAGTGGTGTGGGGGATATTTACTTGGCACAATCTGCACCCCTTAATGCTGGGGTTGGGTGATGCGCACATAACTGGCATATGACAATGTCTACAGTGAAACATCACGATGGACAATAAGATCAGGGAGTGAGGCGGTGTCGTCTTGTAATGGTACTGTAAATGTGTATATAGTTTCTTTTACACTTTTTAAAATTACTATTCATAAATTCATTAAGTAAGTTTTGCTATTAATTTATTACTATTTGAATTTATTTGCACATTTGAGCCCATTCACAGTCCATGTTCCCCTACTCACTCTTTCTTTCTTTACTTTTCCTCCATATAACTTGCCATGAGCCTCAATTAGCCTACAGTACTCCTGTGCTTAAACTTGCTATTTTGAGTGCCTAAGTGAATGCAGTTATGCAATCAAAATAGCAAGTTTAAGTATTGGAGTAGGCTATTTGAGGCTCACAGCTATGCTCTCTAGTCATAGTGATGTAGTAATGGCAACAGCAGACTTGGTCGCTAAAAAAGGTACCACTTCATTTAGCTTTTTTTTGCACAGTAAACTAATTGAACTCTTCTGAATGTGAAATGGAAATCCTGAGTTTCAGCATATACAGTGTTTTATTTTTTCTGAACAAGGGTATGATTGGGAACAATTTCATTCTTTTATTTCGTTTGACTTGTCGTTTTTATCTATTATTAACCAATCAGAAATAGTATTTATTTTGAGTTGCTGAAGTCGGACCAGGTAGTCTTTGGCCGCTCAAATGCAATGTTGAGAATTAGGATTAATACAGGCACTGCAGTAAAAATCACTCATTTATCATGTATTTCTTAAAGAAATATTCCCTGTTAAATGTGCAGGGTGAGAAACAGGAAAAGAGAGTTAATGACGAATAAACATTAGGAATTGTTTGTTTAAGACAGGTTTAGCAGAGAATGGGAGAGTTTGCTCCGTAGGTAAATTTTAATCCTCAGTTTTGCCATACAAATAGATTCTCCCCGATTTACCAAAACAGGTAAAATAATTTTTATGTGTGCCTAGCAGAGACACTGGGATTATCAATGTGAAGAGAATCACTGTGCTACCTCAACATCGCCATGTCTGGCGGCCATCAGCAATGGGCGATGGCATCATCCATCAGCCAGACCCTACTTTGTTCCAGTTGAGCATCGTTTAAATGCCACAGCCTACCTGAGTATTGTTGCTGACCATGTCTATCCTGTTACGACTACAGTGTACCCAGTTTCTAATGGCTACTTCCAGCAGTATAACGTGTCGTGTCAAAGCTCATATCATCTCAGACTGGTTCCTTGAACATGGCAATGAGTTCACTGTGCTCAAATGGCTTCCACAGTCACCAGATCGCAATCCAATTGAGCTGCTATGGGATGTGGTGGAACGGGAGATTCGCACCATGAAGGTGCAGCTCACAAATCTGCAGCAAATGCCTGATGCCATCATGTGAACATGGACCAAAGTCTCTGAGGAATATTTCAAGCACCTTGTAGAATCTATGCCATGAAAAAAGGGGGCCAACATATTAATAGCAAGGTGTCCCTAATGAAGCGGCCAGTGAATGTTTATTACCTGTATAAGTGTGGAGCTAAAGGTACATTGTTCTGTAGAGCTTTATGCATAATGATAAGCTTAATAACACACAGATGTACAAGTGAATTCATGTTCACGCATTAATAGCAGAATCATAAGCATTTATGCTTCTAATATTATGTAAAATTTTCAAACTTTTAACACTTTGGTATCTCTCTTCCTCTTCCTTGGGCTATAAAGCATTCCTTGCTTTTTCCCTTGATGGGTATTAATACCAAACTTTCAAAGTAAGACTAAGGTATTAATGAATTTCACTATAATAAGCATGCTGTTCTTTAATATCATACATTTTTCTGTTGATATTACACATCAGCAAGAAAAAAATCCCTCCTTGATGAAGTTATTAATTAAAGCCTAAACAGTAATTGTGTCTAGCAACATTTTTCAGCTCTGTCAAAACAATACTGAAAAGTGGGACCTGTCATGCCTTATTGTTTAAGGATAATGGAGAAAACATGTATGTAATGAACTTTGTAACCAATCAGTTCCTGCGCGTGCTTCTGTAAAATTGCCTATTCACTATGATCCCCTGAGTGGGACTGTATGTGACGAACCACAGGGGTGTCGTAAATGGGGTGGAAACTGTCAATGATCTAGGGCTTGAGGGTGAAGGCCCAGGACTCTTAGGTTCACCCCATTAAACCACACCTCCGTATGTTCTGGTGACCAATCACAGAAACCTGAGCCGTGTCCATGCAGAGTAGCAGCACGCTGCACTTTCGGACAAGGCAGAGATGCGTTTGGTCGGGCCAAACGAGTAACCAAATTGTGAACGATCAAACAAACAGTGAAAAAGGTGCTGGAGCATGAAAGAAGGACAGGCTATTCATGAGTCTGCTTTTGCACAACTGACACATGGAATTGCACAGGAGCATAACTCACCACTTGCTGGCAAACGAAGACAGCCCTGCCATTAAATATGAAAGGCTGTACATCCTCTTGTCTGATTGGTGTGTGCAGTGCTTAGCGAGAATGAAAGCAGTGACCTAAAAAAGTGACACTTTTCCTTTCCAGTCTATTACCATTTCACCCATCTTTTCATTACCACCTGACACAACATGCACATTAATCATGCTCCTTGCTAATTCATCTTTTGTAGATTGTATTGACAGTGTACCCAACACCTTCTTTGGTGTGTCACTCCAGTGCTCAAGAGACAAGGGATTATTCAAGGTAAGCAGATAGTAGGTGAAATGGCAGTAATTTGGAATTTAGTAGGAAAACATTTTAAAACCTCTGAAGGACTTCTTTACACAGCGTGTAGTTAGAGTATGGAATAGTCTTCCTGCTAGTGTAGCGCAAGCTAAAACCTTGGGTTCCTTTAAATCAGAGCTAGATAAGATTTTAACAACTCTCAGCTATTAGTTAAGTTCTCCCCAAACGAGCTTGATGGGCCGAATGGCCTCCTCTCGTTTGTAAATTTCTTATGTTCTTATGTTCTAGGTCAGTATTTGATCCCCCATGTTGCCATATTGATATTTAGGATAGAGTCTGATGAGGATGATCAATGTATACTTTTAGGTCTCCTGAATTTATTTCTTCACTGTGGATTGTAAATCATTGGATAAATGCAGAATATGAGAAGTTAGGGACAATTAAAAAGAGTCTGAAATCTGATAGTTTGAGTCTCTGTTCCCATGCTGTGTTGGGTCAGCTGATCTGGATGAGTCCTTTGTGGTGTATATATCAGACAATGTAGATCTGTTCAAAAAATGTCCCTCAGATGCTCTACGTTTGATACTTTCACCTGCCCATTCGTGGCGCCATCGTTCTGGAGCCAGAGTCGTGCACTGCTCGCTACACTTTCGAGGACTTAGCGAAATGGCAGCCATTTTCATTGAGGAAAACAGCTGTCTGATCTGATTATCCATCCCTTTGATCTTCAACGCCTTCAAGCCTTTGAAAGACGGATGGCTGCTTGAAGAAACACAGAACAAAGGGGTGGTGAGGAGGGGTTCCTTCTGATCCATACAGAGCGCTAAGGCTATGGTTGTAAAAGAAGCAAAAGAATAAAAAATAAAAAGTGAAAGTAGGTGTTCAGAAAGAATAGGAAGCAGGAAGGCTGACTCACAATGCAAAGTTAAACTTCAAATTAGGGGAACTGTGACGGAACTTTGACTTTTTGGAAAATCTATTGTGGAATCTATAAACTATTTTTATGTATGCTACTATTTTTCCTAGCGACTGCCCCTCCTGGAGTTTGAAAAGCCCAGAGTCACTAGACACTCCAACTATATCAGGATGTATTGAGCATTAAATCGGCGGATCTCCATCATCTCTTTTGAGGTAGTCTGACATGCCTTGGCATTTTTACATATTTCACCCATATAAAAAACATGCATTCCAAAGTGCTACATGAGCTTTAATTAATCCAGCACAAACTCAGCACAGATAATCTGAAACCATTAAGCGGGTGCCTTAAACTGAATTTGTGAACAATACAGCTGTCATTCTGATCGATGCAGACTATATTCCAGTTATGGCCAACACTCATGTCTCCAGTTCACATATATGCCAAATTATAATTAGGCACAACACCCTGTTTTGACCAGGATGCACTGAGGGCCATGAATGTGCACTGCAATACAGCCCCTGTCAATTCCTACTCTTCTTTCTCTTTTGCCTCCAGAAGACAGTTCGAAACATTCAGAGGTGAAGAGCACATCCCTAGGTGGTGTTTGTACAGCAGTATCCCGGTACAGTCTATTTTTGGCATGAGCCGAACCAATGACCGTCTTGCTAATGTCACACACCTAGATAGCTCCACAAAGGCTCTCATTGCAGAGAATCTCATTTTTCCCCTGCTATACAGCAACCATCTGAGCGTTTACAAGCACACATTCAAGAAGAGTCCATGCTGAGCTTTTGCCAGGTGTTTGCTCCGGACTCCAGGCCTCCACCGTTCCAGGCCATTGCAGATTCCTGGCAATTCTTGTAAGCTCAGGAGGTAGCTGACAATCTCAGAGTCTGCTGCATTATCTTCAGAGGCCATTTCAGCAGCAAGTGCAGCACAGACGCTTACTGTGTCTCTTTACTGCTACCCCACCGCTTGCTTTCAGCTTCACGATGCTCCCTGGGCGTCCGGCAGCATTGATGCTCGATTCTTTCAAACAGCCAATCATGTGTGGACGGAATTCTGACAAAACACCTCAATCACTGCCGAGCCCCTGGGCAGAGGGAATTACAGGAGGCCTGTAAACACTCGTAAAATGGAAGCACAACTGCGTGTAAATGCAGTCAGATCTGGTTGGATGCAGCCAGGGACCCAGCAATGCAATGGAAGCAATACAGATCTTACAGATGCAGTAAAATGCACTAAGTCATAGTCAACACAAGTAATTCACTCAAAAGCATGACAGATGCAATATTGGTAAAATGATTAATTGTTTAATAGGCTGTCGAAATCAGTTAAAAGATGCATAATACAATCCCCATCCTAGGCATTTTTCTAGAAACAGCTGAGCTTGTGGAAGGTGGGGTGGTGTGGCTTTGTGAGTTTGGAAGTGTGTGTTTGAAAAGTATTAACCCAGAACTCAATGAAGTACAGCTGGACAATTTCTAGGAAATATGTGCTAAGAAGATTAAATGTCTGTGACCTCCACTGAACATGCAACCAATATCTCCAAGAAGGAATTTTGCTTCCATACCAAAAGACTCAGTTTGAACACAGATAAAATCTTTGAGATGTAGCATCAAAATTTGCAAGATGAGTAATGTAAATTTATATAACATAATACCACTGAGACATAAACAAAGTACGAAATATTCTAGCAAAGTGTAAAATTTACCACAATTCCAGGTAACCCTGAGTTCTACTATCTGATTAGTTGCCGTGGTTACCAGTTTCGCTGCCTCTTGCACTGTATGTGCACTGCCATGAAATGACTTGAAGACTGCACCTCCCCTCCATTTTTCTTATGAAAAAGTCTGTATGTGTTAAAAAAGAACTAACATTCCGGCTTTCCACATAAAGACAGGTTCAAGGTGAAATTGAAATAGTTGAATATGTGAAAAGTTCTTTGAGTACTTTTGGCCAACTATTTCACCACTGTTCATCAGAATGGCAACTGAGATAAAACACTCTTCACACATCCCACCACATCCCAATACAGCTATAATCTCAGTACCGCTTAAGCTGAACAAGGAGCCAACTATATGCATGTCGTCGATCACTAAGCGTTAGTATAGTATAGATCTCTCTGTTACTACTACCGCAGAAATATGATGTCATCAGTGTCTCAACCATCAACTCTTTTTCTACTGATTTTTCTACAAATCAAATCACAATACAGTTTGTTGAACTGCTCACATGCTCCAATAAATCCGACTGCTTTATGAAATAGAACAAGCCCACAATTGTCCGGGGATATGAGGATGGATCAGAGGGTTTATAAGACAATCCTTCTCTCCTTCTATCGCATAACTACACTCAATGGCTGCTTTATTAGAGACAGCTGCTCATTAATGCATACAGCAAATCATGGAGCTGCAGCGGAATATATACAGAATTCAGAAAGGATCACAAGACTCAGTGGCTTGTGTGAACATTAAAATGTAAAAACATGCAGTCTAAATGACGGAGACATGGCATGATTGTTTGTGCCTGACGTGGCTTTCCCCGCACCTCGAAAACAGCTTGCCATTTTCATGGACAAATTTGTCTAGAGTATATAAAGTATGGTATGATAAACAAAAACAGTCAGCGGCATTTCTGTTGCCAAAAATATATTGTTAATGAGAGAGGCCAGAGGAGAACGGCCAGACTTGTTACAGCTAACAGGAAGGTTATAAGGGTAGAAAAGCACATCAGCACTACAGTGATGTCCAGATAGGCACAACCTAGCAACACTTGAAGGGTTTCTGGAGGCAAAAGGATATTTTACCTGGTATTATGAAGGTGTATCTAATAAAATGGCTACTGAGTACAGGGTTACATAATTCCTGCAATCAGTAAGAGTTCAGTCTCAGATTTGGGCCACTGTTAGGAGTCAAGCATAAAACACACATCACATGGCACACAATGCTCCAAATGTAATTTATTAAGGGTATAGCATTATTGCCTCACACCTCCAGGGATTAGGGCTGCCAAGTGTCATGCATCTGGCGTGACACTCATACTTTCAGACTCTCACACTCATGCAAGAAATCATACAGCAAATCTATAATATTCCATTATAAACCTAAAATTAGCTACATCAATAGTGCCAGGGTAGTTTCATACCCTACAGACTATTTACAAGGTAATAAAACTCTTACATACATGTAAATACCTGTGCAGACTTGTCTCAAACTGAACACTTCACACCAGGCAGCTGACCAAACTTAGCAACCCTGAGGGATGTGTGTTGTGTTTGCAGTGTGGGATACCTCCTCCAGTCCAAAGACCTGCATTTAGGTTAACGATGACATTAATTTGGCATTAGTGTTTGTTTGGGTCATTGTGTACTAGCAGGCCCTGGGATAGGCTCCTGCCCTGTGATGGACTGGCACCCTATCCTGGGTGTACCCCAGCTCAAGGTTCTCTAGTGACTCTGACCAGGATTACCAGTTAGAAGATAAATGGATGGATGGCCATGTCTTAGAAATGGAGAGAGGGTCAGTGACAAGAGTGACCAGTCATGAGATTGACTATGAAATGGCAAAAATGGAATAAAAAAACATCAAAAGAGGCAGCGAAGTAATCAAATACGAGGACCCAGATTGATTATTAAATAATGTGGGGTTCAGAAATGAAAAAAGTGCTGAACAGATGCTGCCACCAAAATACAGAGCGTGCAATACATGCAGAAAGAAAGCAAAACATTGCAAAGACACTGATGCATGAGTCTGACGGTATACTGGTTATTGATTTTATGGAATCCAGTCATAAAGTAATGCAAGACAGTAAATAAACATGTTTTCTCTTTTATGTACCAGTCACTTCTAATACAATTGTTCATAAAATATCAACAACATATATTCTCTAGGCTTTGTTTTAATTTCTCTTGATATTGTTATTGATTCATAAAGACTTTCTACATCTCAAATGCAGTATAAACTGCATATACATTTCTTTTTCTTTTCCTACACGCCTGAATGAAAAATAAGAAAACATTTTGGTCATTGTTTGGGACAAAAATGGACTTGCAAATTCATCTGAGTTAGAAGCCAAAAATATCTTACTAACGGCTTAGAACTGAGAGCTTATGGAGGTGATACATTATAAAATTAAAAAAATTATGAATTGCAGTTAAATTATTCAAACATACAAGGCCAATTAAATACTCATGCAATTTAAAAGTAAAGATGTTGCATCTGAATACTCCCTCTCTAGGTTTAATATTTTGCATATTCTTGTTTTTAAATTGAAACAATGCACAATATCCTGACATAAGTATATTAAAGTCTGTTTAACCACTACATCTGAGACATTTGAGTAACATATCTTAATGTATACGAACTGCAGTAGTACTTAGAGTTTTATGTTTCTGATAGAAAGAGGCAGGAATCCTCAGATGCTGCATTCAAAAAGAAGTGATCGTTTGGCACTGACTTCTGGCCAAAACTGGTGGTTTGCAGAACATTTCCAGAGGGCATGGAAGTACTCGTCAGTGATATTAAGAGTGTGTTGTGTGGCTTAATTCATCTTACAACCACTTCTTCTGGTCAGGGTCATGGAAGGCCTGCAGCATGATTCACGCTGCCAAGGCCCACAGCCGGACCATCAGAGGGCACGTACATGCTCACGCTCACGGCCACAGTTAGCGCAGTAATGCTAATTAGTCTGCCTGCATGTCTTCAGACTGTGGGAGGAAACGTGACTTGGGCAGAACATGCAGACTCCACACATACACACACACATACACACACACACGCACACACAGCTTTGTGGGGACTCTCCATTCTATAGGGAAAACGCTAATCCTAACCTAATTAAGACCCTAACCCCTACCCAGCCCTAACCTTAACCATAAGTAACCAAACAAAATACGAGTCTTTTGGCTCTTTTGGTTTTGGTGATTGCATTCACACACCTGAAAATTGACCCCAACAATGACAAAATAACAGGTTTTTATTACATTGTGGGGAATATTTGATCCCCACAATGCAATATAAATATAACCCCACCCCACCCCACCACACACACACACACACACACACACACAGTGTAGTTGAATTTTATGACATTCATTTTTATTTGTTAGACAAGGAATTACAGAATTACTTCCACAGGCTATTTTGATTACTTTCATTTTCCTTGCTTCCATTTTCTTGATTAGTTGGTTTTGTTGTTTTTGAAATTTTGAAGCCTAAAATTTCATTTTTGTACTGTCTGATAATGTATGCTTTCATGTACTTCTTTAGTATTTTTGTCTTTCAGAATTCATACTTTGTTTATACAGGGATTTAATCAAACTTCCAACTGTTTGCAGCTTTACCAAAAATATGGACATAATGGACTGAAGGACTTGTACAAAATAGGCTTATAAATGAATACAACATTCTGTAGCAAAGTACATTACAGGATCATGCTCTGCTATGCTGGATTGACATCCACCCATCTTCCATTGCTGCTTATCATCTGCAGGGTTGCAATGAACCTTCTAGTACGTCACCAGAATCACAGGGCACAAGGTCACGGAGACCCTAGATGGGAAGGGGTCCATCACAGGCATGCAGTCACACATGCATAACCTTACACTGTCCCCAATGTAGACATGTCCATTCACCTAGCTGCATGAAATGCAGAGGGAAACCAGAGGACATGCAGAACATGTGCAAAACACACAAACTCAGAGTGGAAGTGGAAACTGGACGGTATGAGGCTACAGTGCCTCCTACTGGGTCTGCACACACTTGCACTGTGATGTGTTCAGATTGTAACGTGTCCCATCCATCCATCCATCCATCCATCATCCCAGCCTTCTGTCCTGACTAGGTCAGGGTCACAGTAAGTCTGAAATCTGTCCTAGGAAGCAGACTGTGCTGGGCTGAAGATACCCTGGATGGAATGAATGTGTCAAAAATCTGAAGAAGGTGCCATAGGCAATAAATAAATCATTAAAAAAAAATACTGCAAAACGTGCAGCGGAAAACATTTCCCAGCATAACATTTGATGGTTCAGCAGCGATGACTTGGCGTTAGGCAGTCTGTTTTGTTGTTACTCTCATTATAATTTATTTTATATTCCATATGCCCCGCAATGGACTGGCGTGCAGCCTGGGGTAGGCTCCAAACACCATCGCAACCCAGACCAGAGTAAGCGAATAGAAGATAAACGAACGGATTACATTCTATGACATGTGCTAAATGGTCACGTCGAGCTGCAATTTCATAGCTGTTATTTAAATACCACGTAATTACGCATACTTAAAAAAAAAACGTAATATGATGTGGACGCTTTAGTGTAAAGAGCTAAGTAATATCATATAATATAACGTGTTACATGAACTCTTTTTACAGTTTAAAACATAGATTTGTTTATTATTGCCTGTTCCCTCTTGATGAATTTTTTTATCAGAATAATAAAGTTAAAAAAATCTTTACACTCCAGAGGTCTAATTCATCTGGAAATCTCTTTAGCGAGAAACGTTTGCCAAGTCAACCTTAACCCGAGCCAAGAAGAAAACTCAGTCGAGCAAAACAAACAACCGTCTGCCATACTTGTCGCATTTGCAGTATTTACGAGCCGCTGTTTAATGAGTGAATGGGAAATTAATTATTTATCCAGCAACAATCTCACCTTTAGCACAAGAGCGTTGAAGGGAGAATCAGGCCTTGAAGTCCAGTGTGTTAGCAAGGCTAATTAAGACCGTAGAATGCAAATTTGATTGGCAGGTGGTTAAATCGTTCAGTACTCTTTTTTCCCCCATGTAATTTAATTAAGCCTGATCCACTGGTGTTTGTAAGCTGGAGTTACTTTTTTTAATCTAGGAAGGAAAGGAAAATGCAATTTACTTGAAGCCCAGTGTATCGGACCATTATGCATAGAACCATTAACAGCACTTCTGGATTCTGGATTTGAAGGTATGAGCCGTTGATAGTAGGTATTTACAGATTATACAAATAATACTTTCAGATATTCAGACAAATTGTGTAAAGGTGTAAATGCTCATGTGAGCATCCTGGGATAAAGCCACATAGAAAATGAATGAATGAATGACAATATAAAAACCAGAACTGGGACAAAATTCTGGTACAGCAATGCAACTGATACAGTAAACAGAGATCTCAGCTAATTCCAGCAATCAGAAGTTGTATTACATGAAAAATGTACAGCTCTTAGAATTTCAGTAGTAGTGCCATTATGTATCTCAACTCATAGTTGACAGGCATTTCTTCAAAATCATTTTAATGAAATTAAATTCAGCTAAATCTAATTCATCACACTTTATTATATGAAAATATTTTTCCTGAATAATTCCAACATATAGGAGAAGAATAAGTATTTTTGCTAAGGGAGGAAGGAAGGAAGGAAATGAAAATGATTCTTTGGTCTCCTGGTGACCAAATGACCTGTCTCTATATGGCAAAGGTTCGCCCCCAAAGTGTTACAGAAGCCACACTTTATCCGCGAGCAAACAACTGAAGTTCGTCTCCTGTGACTGAGCAGATGTGCTCACCTCACACAGGTAGGCTGGGGCTAACGGTTCAGCGCTAAACCCCCGGGCACAGCTGGGGGGCCGCCACAATGCCGAATAAAGAATGTTATCGAGGCGATAATACAATAAGGCCACGGTAATTGGTCCCAGTTCAGTGCCTAGCAACAGGGGCTCTGGAGAAATGAGATTCTCTCTCTTATGCATGTAAAACAATGCTCTCTGTAGCATGGAGACATTGAAACAAACCATGCCCTCATGAAAAGGCTGGTCTACTTGTGGGAAACAGCCAGTCTCACCGTGGTCCATAGTAAATCCTAAGCTTTTTAAAAGATAGTACACGTTTGATTATGAAAAATATATGTCATAGCTCAAGTTTCTTGGCCATTAATTAAAAGGGAAAGTGGAATTCTGTCAAGATGGATGCCCTGCACGTCCTCAGAGCAGCATGGCATGCCTCACACAGCGCACACACTCATACACGGCACGTTCCTCAGCTGCTTCCCCGACTGTATAGCTACAATATATCATTTACAACTTTTTACTCAATCCATGGAGAAATATATAAAGAAGGTATCAGTTCAAATGAATGCATTAGTCACCATGTAAGTGAAAGACAAAGTCATTGTGGCTTTTATCTTTATTTTATGATAATCAATTTTAATACCTTCATTATTATTATTATTATTATTATTATTATTATTATTGCTGTTGTGATTGTTATGTCCATGCTGTTGATGCCTGTTCTTGACAGCCATGCAGGTGGCATTCATCCAGAAATTTCTGTCCTCTGTCCAGGTATTCAGACATGTTGTTTGTTGTGAAAATAAAGGCATTTTGTTACTTGCCCTTTTTTTTAAAAAAAAAAAAAAAAAAAACTTCTGCATTATGGTCGGGCTGAACAAGACAGCTTCAGTTTTATATACACGAGAGTTGACCCATCCATCCATTTTCTAAATCCACTTGTCCTACTCAGGGTCACAGGGGGGTACAGAGCCTATCCTGCAGGTCACAGGCACAAGGCAGAGAACATCCCAGGATGGGGCGCCAACCCATCACAGGACACACCCACAACTATGGGCAATCTGGTAACTCTGATTAGCCTCAGCACTTTTTTGGGCAGCAGGGGGAAGCCAGAGGCCCCAGAAGAAACCCCACAACAACACAGGGAGAACAACCTCTGAGGGAGACTCGAACCCAGATCCCAGAGGTGTGACGTGACAGTGCTAGATAGAATTGAATATGAATCTTAAAAATGTTACCATTGTTACACAATGTTAATATTACCATTAAATAAATGAGCAGTAAAAAATAATGTGAACATTGTCATGAGACCAATACGTTGCTCCCAAATGAAGGAGCTTATTCATATCCCGCAGATGAACTACTTTACGTTGATTTTACCCTCATGGTGATACAATAAACAAAATGAAAAACATCACCAAACAGAAAGCTCCGCATTCCAAACTGCCAGTCATACTGTGTATTTTGTTAGTTTTTTGTAATTAGTTACATTCAGAATTCAGCACTGGTATTTTTTTTTTATTACATTCCAATTTCTTTGTTTGGACAGGACAGGACCCATTGATGCCTAGGTATTTGATACATCATATATCAGTATGTTGCACTATTACTTTCAACTGATGTCTATGGTCATTATTAAATGTCTTTTAAAGGAATGTGTCTTCTTTTCATGCCTTATTCTAGAAAAATACTCCTCAAGTCATTACAGCAAAGGAGAATATTTAAAATTATGATGGTTAATTTGCCTGCAGTTAATAACTGCATAAAATACACTGAAATAAAGACAATTACAATAGCACATCATTTCATATCTCCTTTAACAAGGTCCGCTCACCTTCAAAGCGTGTTCTCAGGTCTGTTTTCACATATTTTGTTAGATGAATATAAACTTGTAAAATTATTATGAAAAAGGTTATGAAACCATTTTTTGAAGAAAAAAAAAACTGTAACGTGCAAGCAAACGGATCTAGTTGCATAACTATAAAATTTATTTTAAAAGCCAAGTCTGAGAAACCGCAGTACAAGTACAAGCAGTATTTCCTAGTGCAACTACGGAGAGATGCCAAATCCAAATCATACACCAAAAAGAACCACACTCATGAACGCTGGCAGACAATTGAAAACCAGTACAGAAAAATTACCAAATGCCAAAACACAACACAAAACCCAGAAAACTGATAGATCAGGCAAAGGCCTCAAAAAGGAAGTAAAATGGCTCAGTATGCTGGAAGAGACATGTGACTGTAAGGGTCCTGATATGCTCATGCTGCACTTGAGGCAGAGGTGCTGTAAGATTCAGACGAGGTGGAACGTGGCCAGACTGGGCGTGAAGGAACAGCTCGAGACTCCACGTGGTGTAGACGTCACCAAAGAAGGACAAAGGTTTTAAGAAAAACAGTCATTTGCACTGGTCAAAATTTAAGGTACTTTTGCAAAAATAGCAAGCGCTGACGGGAAAAAATATTATTTGGTTAATTAACTGATTAATCAATTCATGTTCATATTGCATTACAGTAGGCATTATTGTATACTATAAGTGTACTCAAGTGCTTATATAAGGTGTTGCAATCCCTTGAAAATCCTCAGGAATGCAGAGGATGACGTGAAGAGGAGAACAAACCTGACACACACTTTTAAGCTTCATTTTATAGAAGCCGTTGTGTCAAAATGCCATGCGGTAGCTACAAGAGCAAGAACTGCTAGATTTCCAACTGCAGGAACAACTTTCTGTTTTCTTTCGTCCTCCATATTGCTATGCCCTGTTACTATGGAAACAAATCCCTTCTGTGCCTCCCTATACCAACGAGACCTTGAGAAAAACAACAAGGACAGTTTTCCTTTTTTATAATTTTTACTACAGTGATTTATTCTTGCAGGAAGTTCCATACTGCCGGACATTTTAAACATACACAAAGGGGATATTGTAATTTGAGTGCAGCATGTTTAAAATGGATGCCAATGAAGGAAAAAAGTGATGGGATCTTATACTAGTCACACAGTGAAAACCGATAATGAATCTCAGTAAGAGGACAAATAGGCCATTGCAAGTAGCACATGTGAGTTCTGCAAAGGGTTAATCATTTCCATGAAGAGCTTGGTAGCTTGTAAACAAACAGTTACAGCGATAATCAGCACAAGGGCAAGTGGTCTTGTGGTGTCGTTCCTTCATGCTGTCATATTTAATATATTTCCTGTTTAGTTGAGCCTCTTTCCATGAACACCATTGATCTCTGTTATTCGAGTGTTGTTTTTATTGACTATATTCTGGATTTAATGGTCAAATAGGGTGACTCAGAGGGCTGTAGGCTGACCGTGACCCTGCACTAGATAAGCTGCATGGAACACAAATAGGTAACCAAAAGAGTCTAAAGGTCACCCGACTGACAAACAAACACACGCTTTACTCATCATGCAGCCTTTTACAAATACGAGATTTAAGGCTGGTCTCTTATGCGGGACAAAAGTATTGGGACAACTGGCCATTACACCTACTGGAACTTTTATGGCATCCCATTCTAAACCCATAGGCATCATTATGGAGTTGGTCCCCCCTTTGCAGCTATGATAGCTGCCACTATTCTGGGGAGGCTTCCCACAAAACTTTTGGAGTGTGTCTTTGGGGATTTTCGCCCATATATCCAGAGGAACATTTGTGAGGTCAGGCATTGATTGGATGTGAAGGCCTGGCTTCCAATTTCTGTTCCACTTTATCCCAAAGATATTCGATGGGGTTGAGGTCAGGACTCTGTGCAGGTCAGTCATGTTCTTCCACACCAAACTCACCCAACCATGTTTTTATGGACCTTGATTTGTGCACTGGGGCACAGTCATGATGGAACAGAAAAGGGCGTTTTCCAAGCTAGATGCTCGATTTTATACTCCTGTGGCAATGAGTCTGAATGAAACACCTGACTGATTAAGAGGCCTGTCTAAATACTTATGTGTATATTCTGTATCACTGCAGCATTTGTAGCTATATTCGCTACTGTAATACACATTGAGATTGATACTGAATGTTGGACTTAGTGGTACGTGATTAGCTGCTGGATTGGTGGTTTGTAAGGAGATGTGGCGTGAACATTGCTGTAAATTACAGTTGACTTTTGTTTATAACATATTGTAGATTCTCTGTCCTGCTGCTGTTACTGTTTGCACAATTATTTATTTATTGCTATCTACCTCAATCTTGCATTTTTGCACACTTCTGCTGCTAAAATACAGTATCTGTCACAAAACTGTATTAATTCAAACTGGTACTGTTACTGCTTTTGTCAGCTGCACTGTATGTTGTCTTGTCCTGTATTATTGCATTGTTGCTCCGGTGTTTATCTTGCACTCTCCCTCTCTTTGCTCTCCTTGCACTCTGTATTGTTCTGTCCTGCCTGCACTTTTGTAATCCTGTGTGTTGTTTATGTTTTTGTTCTTTGTGTTGCACCGTGGTCCTGAAGGAACAATGTTTTGTTTCACTGTGTACTGTGTATATGGCAGAAATGACAATAAATCTAGTTGACTTGACTTGAAAATAGGATTTAAATTGGAAGTACCTGTGAAATACAGTTATTGTTTTTTTTTTCCGTTCATTTATTCATTTTTTGTTTATTTATTTGTTTGTTTATTGTTTCTAACTATTATAGTACTTTCCAGCTATTGTTTCTGGACCAAAGACAAATGTAATCAAGGCAGTCTACTATAAGGATCAGTGCGAGAATATATCTTTCCATGTGGAAAATTCATTTCTGTTTAATAACAATTTCACTGCATGATATCAATATTGCCAGTACTATACTAATTATGAAAAGACAGGAAATGTGTACCTTAAAAGCCTTATTTTATGTTATTAATAATTATTAATTGAACAAAATGTAAATTAACGATCCAATAAATGGATTCAGGTTTTGCACTGAACTCCCATATACTGTACGAATTTGTGCCTCATTTTTTCTGTATCTTGTCAATGCTTACTGTATTATTTTGCATCCCATGTTTCCTATAATAATAAATATTAAATGACAAAAGAAAGAAAGTGCTTGTATTCCACCTCGGACAAATCTGTTGGTGTATTCTGTCATCCTGTATCCCTCATTCATGTGAATCCTTCTCTGCTGGCTAAATAAAGGGAGATCAGGAGCGGACAACTGAACAGCTCAGTCTGGAATATGCTGATGTGGTGTGGCGGGAGCTGGCGGGAAGCCCCCCCCCAGAGGGGCGGTGTTTATTTATGGATAAGTGGGGGGAAACAGGGCGAGGTGTCAACCAGGTGGTGGTTTGGGTCCACTGAATATAGGGAGAGGGCCAGGCGGGTGTAGGTGGAAGCGACATGGGGTTTGCAGTTGGCTGACTGAGGGGGGTGTTTCTCCATCTGCCTGGGTTAGGGTCCCATGCTGCCGGTAGTATAGCTGAGAGGGGGCCATCCCCTCTGGGCGGTTGTCCTCCAGGCTGCCCATTAGTAAGGGAACAGAAAACCCAAGCGGGTCGCTTACCATTCGCTCCTGTATTCCTACCCACAATTCAGCTCTCTGGCTGTGCCAAGGGAGGCAGTCCCACCTGCTGGTTCCGCTTGTTAGCCCCCGTCAGCCACATCCTGTCTGCATTCCGGACCAGCAGCTCGATGACTCTGGTTGCCGTCCAGCACTATATAGTACCACAGCGCCCCAAAAGTCACAATGATACTGGAAAATCAGAAAGTACAGTATGGCCCATCCAAAAAGGATGTGATTCCAGGTAGGGGCAGTAGGAGACCTTATCCTTATAGTCATGGACAACAGACATAGATCTGGAGCCCAGTCTACCACATCACCCCCTCCCCCCCGACCCCACAGGACATGCCAGGAAAGAAAGAATGTGTCTGACTAATGAAGGAGCTGTCATTGCCCTTAGAAACAGTCTCTTTGATTAACAGGATAGGTCAGAGTGTCAATTTTAATTTAATCTTTGTTAAGAACAAAATATGAGTATGGAAGTATGTGCCTATCGTACTATGAGAAACTCATTCCACACGCAAGGACTACTGGCTTGAGTGCCAGCGCTGCCCATTTTATCAACATATCGGACCCCTAGTCCTCTAATCCCAAGAAAAACATCATGAGCCCCCTGAAGGCTCTTGTACGGGCAAATTCCTATCCGCACGGGCTAGTGTGGCCATTGGCTTTTTCATCTGTTTCTTAACTTTAACTTGTTTCATTGGTTTTCCAAATGCTCTAGGCCAGAAATACAATTTGGAAGTTTAACCCATATTATGAGAAAGTCAAATAACAAGGAGGGCTTGTGCTATATCAGCCCTGAAGTTGCAAAGCTTTGAACTAGTGTCTGTGATAAAGTGCCTTGCTTCTGCATAAACATACAAGATGGAAAATCTACAAATCTAAACTATTATCTGTGAAATATCTGATTCTTCATGCAGACTGTCAGAGTCGGGATATAAGTATGACCCAGGCTTCATCCCTGCATTTGCACAGCAACTGTTATATTAAAATAATGACTTAAACTTGGAGGGAACTTTCACAAGCACAACTACTGTATTCATAGATAATGAGTTGGACTGTAAACCATCTGCTGTTTCTCATAGGAAAATAGGTTTGTTAACCAAAGGTGATATTCTCTGATTCAAAAGATGCCTTTGGGAATCAACATATCAAGAAGACCTGGTATTTTGGGCGTATTTCTAAAGTTGTAAATATAGGATTTATTCTGCTAAAACCGCCCCCCCCCCCACATCTTCTGCCCCCCCGCCACTACCCTGACCGGTGTTTCGTATTCACACACTACCACCAGCATGACAATGGTCACTAAAACACTCACTGTCAAACTAAATATTAAAACTTCAGAGCCCTTTCTAGAAGCCAGTCTAAGACTCGCTCGAGTGTGGAGAGATGTGGTTGTGCTTTAAAGATTCCAAAAAACTTAAGCGACTCTGTTTTGCCTTTCCCTACTGGGTAACCTGCCAGTTTCTGATTGCATAATTATCCAGCTTTTTTGATTGACTCTCCACAGCCCCCAATGTCTTCAAAGTAGGATTTTGCCATCTGTTAAAATTGGGCCCAGATATTCTCAAGGCGTCTTCCTTAAAGACCCGTTGCCAAACACAGACTCTTAAGGACATGCAGTAGTACTAAATGTTTCAGCTACTGATTTCAATGGGTTTTAAAACGTGTGACCAGGCATCTTCAGTGCTAAATGCCATGGTCTCTTAGTGGCCAATAAGGACAAAAGTTGAACATTAGCAAATGATATATTCTATCTCATCCTTTTACCTTTTTTGCACTTCAAAGTTATATCCTTGGACAAATTTTCATATTCAAACAGAAAGTATTCAAATCTGCAATACCATATGGATGTACTGAATTGTTCTGAAGTGTCACAGACATTGTAACCCTGAATATAACGATCACTAAAGACACAGAAGCTTTTGTTGTAGGGGGTTCTGGAGGCTGATTTTATAATAACTCTAGTGTCGTGAGCATGGATAAACAGTCTGCCTGTAAACACTGACCATCTGCTGAACAATATTTGTATTAATTATACTGTAGTACTGTAAGTGTCTCTCCTGACAGAGGGGTGACCACTGGATATTATCGAGAATCCAGACATTGGGGAGTACAGCTAAAGAACACGTAACATGTCCGAGGAAATTGTGAATAGCTTAAAACAAAATACTGGCTAAGAGAGTTGGTGGTTTATAATCATGCTGTTTTTGGACGTGGAATATTAGGCACCACAGCCTGGTCTCCCCTCCATAAATTTCCATCTTACTGTGGTTGGGTGTTTGTGCATCTCAGTGATCCTATAGGAACTATGTTATGGGGGACAATTGCTCTGGTAGTTTCCTATGGCAAATAGGTCCTGGGTGAGCAGCTAGACTAAGGGCGATTCCCCTATGAAGCAGAAGAACACAGAAGCAGAAACCAGGGATATTGGGACCCCACCCAGGAGCCGGGCCTGGGGGGATCGTTGGCGAGTACCTGGTGGCAGGGCCTTCACACATGGGGCCTGGGGGGATCGTTGGCGAGTACCTGGTGGCAGGGCCTTCACACATGGGGCCTGGCCATGGCCTGAATGAGCCACATGGAAGTGTTCTCCTGTGGGCCGACCCCCTGCAAGAGGAGCCATAAGGGTCCGGTGCATTGTGGGTCGGGCGGCAGTCGCAGGGAGAGGCCTTGGCAAACCGATTCCCAGCTACCAAGACAGCCTGCTGTTATTATTTTCTTCTGTTGTTAATGAGTGGACATAGCATGGTAGCACGTCCTGATGTTCCGCAGTTCAAAATGTCCCTGTTTCATCAAAGGAGGGGCTCATGTTTCATGTCTTCATTAACCAATCACACATTCATTAAATCCACTATTTTACTGAACTTTTTCCTCAGCTTTTTATTTAGCATGGATTTAAATTTTATTATAAAAAGAAAATATTAGAGGTTTATTTGGTAATCAGACTCTTTATGCACTGGTTTCTGTTAAATAGCACTGCCTATTTATTTGCTATTCCTACCCATTATTGTTACTCTTATTTATTTTTTTGCTTTTATTGTGTAAAGCACTTTGGTCAACCACTGATTATTTTTAAACTGTGCTATATAAATAAAGTGAGTTCACCTGACATTCATTAATGCATACTGTTACAGTTTTTTTGTATAGGTTAGTTGGGTTTTGGAATTTTGTTGCTGTGAATCCTGTTCCTAATGGGTGTGAAATACTGATACGTATTGATTATCTGTAGGCAGGCAACATGATTCTTGCAGCTGTGTAAATGTGAGGGATACTTGTGGAAACAGACTTGAACCTGGCAGGATGGTGAACAGAACCATGTAAAACAGGGATGGAGCAAGATCACACTTAACATACACGGCAGGGAGATTAGGAGTCACTATGGATAAAACATGCACAAGAAAGAAAGTGTTTGGCCACAGAAGAGGTCAAACTAAGTGCAGAGCTGGACATCGGTGTTTGGAAATAAGAAACAACTGAACTGAACAAGACTGCTGATCACCAGCCTGCACCGTGCCTTTACATCTCCATGTCCCTCAGATAAACAAGACCTCTTGATGGTTTAATCTTGGTAATATATGCTGTCAAGCTTGTTTTTATGAGTCACAGAACTGGATCCCTGAGCCAGCCAAATCTTCTCCAAGCCTGGATAAGTTTCTTCAGCCAACCTCACCAGAGTTTTAGTACCTGGAACTAATTTCCCTGGTAACCCTATAAATGCTTCTTTGTCACGTTTCCCCGGTGTGAGATACTGTGAGTCACAGCAAGCGTTGCCCTAGAATTATATCCTGTATTGTGATCCTTCCACATACCCAGATCCGTTGCCTGTATTTGCCAACTCCGAGTATTGGATCCCGATTCTGGTTTGTGTTAATCCTGCTCTGCCTATTGACATTTTGCCTTTCCTGAGTATAATTCTTGGATTCTGTTACAAATACATTATCTGAATAAACCATGAATTGCTCTGCACATGGCCCCCTGCAGTCTTCCTTACGCTTGTCTTATTGTTGTCATCCACTCATAACCTATGTTGCACTAATTAAGAGGTAATGGTTTTGTAAACTGCTGTAAGCACCTGGGTGTTCACTTTAACAGTGGACTGGACTAGGCATACAATACCGGGACATGCAAGGAATGACTGAGGAGATTCAGGTCTTTTGACAAATGCAGCAGGTTACTGGTTATGTTTTACTGGTCCATTTTGACCAATGAGCTTCTCCTTGCTGATGTTTGCTGAGGAAGTAAGGCGAGTTCAAGTAATACTGGACACCCAACAGGGAAGCCAGATCTGTCATAGAACTAAACCTGGACCCTCTTGAAACAGTCTCAGGAAAGACAATGGTGGCAAAATTGGAGAACATTCTGAGCAGTTCTGCCTTTCTCTCCACGGGGGGCCTCCTGGAGCACCTTCAGCCAGCAGCCCATCCCACCATGGTGTGCTAAGAAGGGATCTTTACTGCCCCCCCCCCCCCCCCCGAAAGGCTGCCCTCGCTTGAGCGCGTCACATGTACATCCATCTTTAATTTATATTTATCTATTTTTGCATGACCAGGTTTGCTCTGTGTGTATTGTCTGCACAATTTGTCAAGTGTCTTGCATCCTGTGTTTGTCTCTGTGTATGTTATGTTCCTTTGCTACAGGAAGCAAATGAGTTTTCTATCTATCTATCTATCTATCTATCTATCTATCTATCTATCTATCTATCTATCTATCTTTCTTTCTTTCTGGGGCCAGTATATTGACAAACTTGTAGTCTATTGAATTTTGTTGGCAGGCAACAGCATAGTAGAGAGTTTGATATTTGGGGTGGGTGGCACCACTTAATAATTTAAATAAAAAGATTTATTCGTTGGAGGACAAATTAAGCCAAATTAAATAGTGGTGGGGGGGGGGGGGGGCATCCTATGCTCCTTCTTATACTGTAGGTGTCGATTGCTGTTCTTTGAGTGAGCCAGTGTCTTAGGCATAGGTTTGGAATCAGTGTGGATACAAGACCCCCTGATTGCAGTTGGTATTCCAGTGCTTAAAGATGGATTGTTGCCCAGATACTTCGGGGGGGGGGGGTACAGATGCCTTGTATACTAATCCATTTATTTCCCATACAGCTGGGGCAGGATACAGAGGCATCCTGTAGAGGTAAGGGCACTAAGCACTGGTTGTAAGTCGCTCTGGAAAAGAGTGTCTGCTAAATGCTGTGAATTTAAGTGTAAATACAGAGGTGGTAATCTTGACGGCATGAGACACAATGTGAGCCCTTCAGAGATATTCAATGATAGACATATTCAGTGAGCAATACAGAGATACATGACTGCATTGCTTCTGAGAAACTCCTGGAAACGCAGATACAACTTTACACACAGAGAGCCAGGGGGAGATGTGATGCTACAGTGCTAACCACTGAGCCACTGAACCACCACTGAACTGTGCTTATCCCAAATAAAAAAAAACCTGAAATTCAATAACTCGTCTAGCTCAGCATACCTCTGTTATTTATCATGTCAATGCAAGGAGAACAAAATGCATCTGAAAGCAACAGATGTACACAATCGTGTGAAATGCACATTTGATATAATTTACTTACAGAGATATTCCTGGTGCTTGGTGGAGTTCAATAAAGGAGACACCCTTCAGCACCCAGTGAATTGTAAATCCAAAATAGTCTTGAATAGGGCAGCTAAGTCAACCAATTTATATAAGTCAACTTAGGAGGCAGAAGTCAACTAAAATACCCAGAGGAGATGCACTAAACAATGCCAGACTAACTGCTAAAAAAAACAAACCTGTAAGGAGACAAAAAAAGCAAGCAAGCTGAATGATAATGCCATGGCAACAGCATTAGCTGGTGAAGTTTGGCTGGTGGAGCAGCATAGCTTGCCTCCCAGACTCCGTTGGACTGGAACAGATATACATTAATTGGAAGTAAGTGTGACAGCTCAAGGGAGAAACATGGTTTTGGAAGGAAAAGGAGCCATCAGCAGACATCTACACTCATGAATAAATAGAAATGAGCAGAGGCCTATGAAGTAAGACTTCAAACATGGTGTCCCCATCGCGTTTTTTACAATCGTCTTATTATGCGGATGATTACTTTCGCTACTTTGCCAATCTGAAAAAAAAAGGGTCATGGAGACCACTTTCGGCATTTTTGGGATGTCTCCGTGATGTATAAACAGAATGAAACAGTGAAGGATCGTGACAGATATGAAAGGAATGAAAGTCAGGCTTCAGAGCCTTGGATGGCTCCATCTCAAGCCGACAGCACTCATCGTCAGAAAAGAGCACTGCAGGTAGTCAATGGAGAAATGTGAGCGATGTCGACCTGCAGTGAAACCCTCTGTTTTGAACAGGAGATGAAAGATGGGAGAGCCATTGTAGAGGGAGCTGTTAGGCCGAGCCTGTGAGAAGATAACAACCACCATCAAAACAAGTTTTCAGAGGTATAAAGAAGTCTATATCTGCTATATACAGATTCATTTTATTTAATTGAACAATGTCTTGATTTCAAGACATGGTAATGTAGCAAGAAGTACAAAGATTATACACAATTTGATTTTACTTTAGAAGATTACACTCGGAGAGATGCATGTGACAAATTATTCTAAGTCAGCCATGGTCTACCATGTTTAACATCTGGTAACACTTTACATGAACTGTAGCTCCATGTTGCCTTTATAATGCATTCATAGAGCATTCATATGCAGAATGTAAATAACAGCTTGTGATAAATTAACAATAAACATTACTAGATGATGACAATGTTTGTTATTATCATATAAATGTTGCTATTAATGAATATTAAAGCTGTTAAGGTATGCTATGATGTTAAGGTATATTTACATGCTGCTTATGAATGTAATAAATGCATTATGAAGGTACAGTTCATGTAAAGCATTACCAAATATTTTAATTCATACTGAATGGTCCCAGTGTAAATGGCTTGCATACACTTAACATGAACCAGCATTGGCTTATAGAGCATAAATTGGCCACTGCACAATT
This sequence comes from Paramormyrops kingsleyae, assembly GCF_048594095.1. NCBI lineage: Eukaryota > Metazoa > Chordata > Actinopteri > Osteoglossiformes > Mormyridae > Paramormyrops > Paramormyrops kingsleyae. The sequence continues at coordinate 27,464,638 of NC_132805.1, forward strand.
ATATCTTGGTCTTCATCTTCAGCAGTGATCAATCAACAAATAGCTTTTACTTTAACACCTTATTTTTAAATAATCTGCTTTCTGTGTTCAATTTTTAATCTGTTATTGAGCCCTGTCTATTATTTTGTCTTTGTGTTCTGACCTTATTTTTTGTGAAATATAAATAGGCACCCTGGGAGTACTGTTTTCATATAAATTAATAATGTTTGTTATACGATGTAAAATGATTGCCCATGGCATAGACACCTTTGAAAAGAATTTAATTGCAGTTGAAGCTAATATGGCTATAGACAATGTTGCGCAAGTTGCTGAAAATGAGTAATTAGTTAGTTACTTGTTACTTCATTCAAGTAATTCAATTACTTTTAGCAATTAATGCTTATAAAAGTAATTAGCTACTAGGGAAAGTAACTTTTGCATTACTTCAATCCTCTTATTATTGCATACATACCCAGACATCACCATGGTTTAAGATCGTCTGTAGAAACTGAACATAATGTGGTAAAACAACGTAATAAAAACGCATTATGTAATTATCTGCCAGTAATGCAATGAAACTGCTGAGCGTATAACGTAGTAACTTTCAGGACATAAGTGTAATAAGTTATTGCATTATGTGCAAGTTATTACATTATGAAGATAGTGGAACATTTTTGGCAAAAATGCAATAAATTGAGAAATACTGTAATAACTAAATAAAATTGAATGCTTTAAGGTCCAAAATGTACAGAGTGTAGGTAGTATAATCTACATCCATCCCAACCATCACATCACGGTGTGCATGTACACACACACACGCACGTACATGTCACACATACACACACACACACACACACACGCACACACATTATGTGCACCAAGTTATTACATTATTCACTCACCATTTGTATTGGTGCAGTTATTACATTATGATGCTTAACATTGTCGTTAAATGATAACGTTCCATTTAGGCCTATTAACAGCTCAATTTGGCTTTAATTGGTTCAGCATAACTGTTACACCTATTGTGACTGGTTCTGTCAATATTTAAAATAAATAATTTAACTGAATAAAAAATATACATTTGTGTGGTGTATGGCTTTAAACAGTAAGCCTACATGTGGGGTAGACAGAACAAATCTGCCCTATAATATATAAATATAGGCCTGTATCTAATGTAACCCTATTGTCAATTATATAGCCTAATCGGGAAAAATAACAGTAGACTAAACTTCACATAGTGATTTCATTAACATTGTGTTGCTGTTGAAATATATTGCGGTGGAATGTTCAATCAATATTCGGTAGCGATGTCTCTACCTCGTTACGCCAGTGAGCAAATGACCTTATAGAGATGCTTTGCTGATGGATTTTAAAGCATCGCGGAGACATTGTGCCTATACCTCTGTGCTGTCTGGGTACTTATTTTATTATAGTGTTGCTACTGTGACAGTACGAGACAATACAACTGGCAAATATTATCTATCACTGTACCTAATATCACCCATTCATTGTGCCACTGTAAGGTCGGATGGCATTAGATCATAAACAGAATATTAGGGGTACAGGCTGCATTTCTCCATTAATATTTTCATGAAGGACAAAAGTAATGTCCATTTAATTTCACTACTTTTAATTGCGTTATAAAATATGAAAAGGTAATTAGTTACTTTACTTGTTACCGTCAAAAGTAGTGAAATTTTTGCGATGGGTTACTTTGTAATGTGTAACTACTGTACCAACACTGCTTATGGATCATCTTACGTTATCCTTACGTTGCCTTCCATTGCTGCCCGAATGCTGGAGGTTTCCCCAGCTGGAGATAATCAGACCTTTGCACGCAGAAGTCAGTGTAACCATGCCAATGTGCGCACCACAATGGTCCTCGTCACACACTGACCACTGCATATCTGCTGGAATCACTGAGGACACCAGGAAATATTGGGGAAACCACTATTGTTCTTACTGTAGTTTCTTTGGTATCCCCCCCCCCCCCTAGTTTTGATGATTAAAACTAACTAGAAGCTTGCATCTGAAGTAGATGTTCTTGCCAGAATTAAATCATAAGAGTATTTCCATTATTTACTTATCCGTTTTATTAATCATTCTGAATGGTGCCAAACTAGACTGGGCCCCTCCCTTTGTTTTGATTCCAACCAACCGGTATTCTGCAGTTTGGGCCACTGAATTCAGGTGTGATTCCTCATTCCAGTAACGCCCACAAAAAAGCCTTTTGGAAGATGGAAATCTCTCTTGAGATACAATAGGTCTTGACATTTAATCTTTTCATAGGATCATAAATTCATAAATATGACCTATTTAAAAAATGTATGCTTCAGCCTTAGGTATCAGACTTGTGTGTGGATGTTGTTTATAAAATATTAAAGTAATTATAAAGGTGTTTCCTTACATTACTGAAGGATTTTGACACTGGTTATAGATTTACTTTTTTATTATGGAAAGCAACCTATTTCCAGCTACTGTATGCGTCATGACCTGCTCGTACGAGCCTTCCATGTGACACGCCCCCCTCGTTACCTCATGTGAATTCCTGATTGTTCTCAGCTGCTCTGCATTTCCGTCCCTTAGTCTTGTGTATTTAAGTCCACGTCAGAGTTTATATCCCCAGATCTGTCATTAACGTTGTGTTGTTATGGTGATTTTCTCCCGTATGCCTCTCCATCTCCCCATTAAATCCCTTTTTGCCCCAGTATTTTTGTCTTTTGCCTGCTTCCCCGGTCTGAGCACCGTGGCACATAACACTATGATGAATATGTCATATTAAAGTCAGACATAGAATTAAAACCTGCTGGCAATGAACTGCAAAAATGGATTACTAATATATATATATATATATATATATATATATATATATTTCAATATATATATATATATATATATTTCAATATATATATATATATATATATTTCAATATATATATATATATATATATATATATATATATATATATATATATATATATATGCACACTGTATATACTAACACTTTTAGAAATGTAAGCATTTTAACTTAATAATCTCAGTGTTTTCCGTCATGAATATTGGAAAATTTTATATAAATTACATTGAAAACTACCCAAAATTCCATCCGTCTTAATTTTAAAATTTTAATGGACTTTTCTGGTCCCTGATTACATGCACCTGTGTCATATTGAATGTGTCTACTTACATCCGCTGAATACTACTTGTTGTGACATCTCATTTCTCATTTTCCAGTTGCAGTCTGAGTATTTGCTTCAGTTTTAGATTTCTCAGGTGGTTGACCGCTTGCATTATTCCTTATTTCCAACTTTGAATTGTTCCCCCTTGATCTAACTGTGGTTGATAATGATTTGGCTTTTGGAATTAAATGCCATACCTGGGTCCTAACCTGCAAGTTTCTAGATTACCAATGTCATAAATAATGATAATGTAGCAAATTATTTGTATGAATGTGCGAAAGCATTACCAATTTTGTCAAAGAAGAACAAAAAATTACTTTAATGACGTGTACAAGTGACTTGATGATGTGGAGGTTGGACAAGTGAAAATTAGTCACGCTGTACGTAAATGATCTCCTGCTATATTCCTCTGATTATTGAGATCAAGTCAAGGATAACCACAGAGTATTGTGGAACCTTCAGGTTTATAAGCTTTTTCTGAAACTACAGAAGCGTGAATGTATTGCTTCTGCTTCTTCGATTATGTGATCAGTGCTCTGGGAGTTACTATTGACAAACTGAAAGTAGAAGCTGCTAAGGGGTGGTCTAGACATGCAGAAGTATTTATAATTTCATTCCAGTAGCCACACCACTCACTGAAGGAGGGTGGCCCTTGACTATGTTGAGACCTTGACTTGTCATGGTCTGTGTATACCAGACTCCAGTTCCCAGAATCCCCGCTTCCTGTTCCCATTTTGTTACCCAGCTGTGTCTATTTCCTCAGCTGTCTTTCATATTTCCATATTTAGCCTGGTTCTAGTTGGCCCTTCCTTGTGAAATTGTCAGCAGTATTTTGACCTGTATTTGGGTGTTTATTCTATTCCTGCTTTGTCTTCCTGCTTATGATTCTACTTAACCCCTTTCCTTAATTGCAGTGCCTGCTTGTTTTATGATTATTGCCTGTTTTTGACCACATGTATGGCTTTTGATTTTGCACCTTAGTCCACCAGTCTCCAGCTGTCCCTTTTTGACTTTTAATATAACACTGGTCTTTCTCCTACCCCTAGTGTGCCAAGGTGTCATTTGACCTAACCCTGCTTACAGGTTATGCCCTGGAATGTACCACAGGGCTGAAAGAAGCCACTCCCTGGCCCAACTATGGAATCCAATTGGGTAGCTAAAGGCTCTGAATGCGTGTACGTCTTTCAAAGTGCTCCTGTAAAGTCACTTGCCCTTTTAGGCAAACCTAATTAAACCCAACTGCCAATTTAAGTGTGAAATTGATTAGAATTTTCATTAAGATCTCTATATAATTCAGATTGCTCAGATTTATTTTAGGCTCTATTAATTGTGACCAACGTTGGTTCTGGGTTGGGGTGTTACATGGGATTTGCTTTGGCTAATAAAGCAAATCTGCAAACACAGTATGTAACTTGTTTGGTCTCAGCTCAGGGATTGAAATGTGGCTACAGCCTAGCACAGTTTCAGCTTGGTTAGTCGGTGACTCTGCACGATTCATCTCAGAGGCTCTGCTTCTCTACCTGTTGTCCAGTCATCTCAGCAGCTCAGCTTATGTCATCACTGCAGTTCAGGCACCATAGGTTATCTGATTGACTCAACTCAATGACTGTATGGCAGTTTATCACTGCACGACATAACATAACTATCTAAGCTTCGATTTCTCTGAGCCAAATGACGGTCAAAAAACTAGAGCCATTCAGTTGTTATGTGCTACGCTCTTATGCTGTGGTCTAGTGTGTACTTAGTCCCAGCTAGGACTCATGATACACTATCCCCCCTGAAATGTATTGGACTTTGCAGTTTCTGATAACCAAAAGTTAACCAGAACACAGTTTATTCGCTGTGAAAAACAATATATGCCAATTACAATTCCCACCATGACATGGAGATTAACGTACATCTATACTTAAGAGGGCACTTAGTTACATAGTTAAAAGAGACAAAAGACTACATTCCCCAGCAGAAGATGCACACAGTAGCTGCAAGACAGATCTGGCTACAGAACCATGCTGGAGCTTTGATTACAGTGCCTCTACAGTGAAGGCAGTGCATGGTGAGTATCACGCCTTTCTTCTGGGGCTTCTGGCTACAGAATGTAGGAAAAATTAGCTCAAATAATTTGTGTCTCCACTGATATGTAGGGAAATGTTTTTTTTTTATTATCAATTAATTACTATTATTAATTATTATGCTTGAGTGGTTTGTTTGTCCAACAAACTATATTATGGAAGTCCCGGTTAGTTACTGGAGGATTTAATTCCAGAATTTTAATGGAATTCATTAATCACAGTATCACTACTTAACCTGGGTTAGAACGTTCGTCCCGCGAATGTAACTCTCACCAGGTAATACAGCAATTCTGTGACGAGACCCTTCTCATGGACATTAAGAAAGTCCCGCCATACTTTAAGACAAGCATGGCACAAAAAAAAGCTTAGAGCGGTTGGACTTTATTATAAAGCCGTTACTCAGACGGAGATTTAAAATGTATAAAAGGCATGCAGTTATTTCTAATACTACAACTAACACATGACTGACATTACATTTAACATAAAACAAACACAAAATAACAGAATAAACTCAATGAGCAGGATAGAATACGGGAAGGCAATGACTACATTTAAATGGATACCCATAAAGGGAAATACTGTTCTACACAGCAAGCCCTCGATCTTGAAAGCTTGACGCAAAATTATAAAACAGATGAACAGGACGAGGTCTGGAGTAACTCATTGCATGGTGTCTCTTTGATGTTCCATCTTGCGGCTTTTTGTGACTTTTCATGCCCCCTTTGTGCAGCTATTCTCCATGCGGGCATCTTCAGCCTTTCGGTTCAGCTCCACCCCAAATGGACGTGAGGTGTGGGCTTTTAAGGTCCAGCTCCCTGAATATCGATTATTGATCTTTACCAAGTGCTTGGGTCATCCAGCCGTTGTCCTGGTCGGGGGTGTGCTCCGCAGATTCATGACCGTATACTGAGGCAACTTCAGAGTTGACTTTTAATTAAAAATCTTTAACTTTAGATGCATACCATTGTGTAACAATCAATGAGCAGATCCATATTTAGGAGAAGTTTTCTGTTAATTTGATACCAAACATGACATCACAACCTGGAGGCGTACACACCATACCATCTGCATTAATTAGTTCATAGCTTAAATTACATCATGCATGTTGGTTACTCACATCGGTATACTGTATAGTACACGTGGTTATGTTGCACATCACCAGATATTGACAATTTTAGATCAGTTTACAGAAGTTCTCTTCGAAATTACAAACAGCACATCTTAATCCTAATTCAGTTTATGAGTGGTCAGTTTCCTAGAGTAGAGTAACTTTATTTGTAAATTACAATTTTGTGGTTAACTTGAGATTATTACAATAACTTGATATCCGTGTTTAACAACACACATATTAATTCATTCATTCGATGTAAGCAGTGGATGAATGTAAGAACAAAAGGAAGGCACCAACTGGCTTATTTATGAGTCCCCCAGCAATGCAGGGGGCATGTGTCTCTGAATTAGTTTAAACAAATAAAGTATTCTTCTGTAACAGGTTTTATAACAGAGAGGGTGATAGCATTTCAAGTTCTCCTAGACTCCATTGTTGAGGAGAACTTTATCAGACCCTGCCTCAGAGAGAGACTCAGGGTCCCAATCCAAGCCCTATCAAGTCCCATTATGACCAGTGCTTTGGATGATAACCCTTTCACTAAGATTTCCCAGATCACGTCTCTGGTTCTTTTACAGGTTTCAGGCAACCAAACTGAAGAAATTTGCCTGTACTTGATTGATTTCCTCATACTCAATGATAGCCCTGTGACACCCCTGGCTGTGCATACATAATCCAGTCATTAATTAGCATGCTGACTGAATTATAGAATTGAGCATGGTTTGCTCTGAACATTGCCTCACTGCATCTCTTCCTGGATCACTGGTCATAAAGCCCTCTCCTGAGTTAAGTCCAGATCTCTGCAAGGTCCCATAAGAATATTACAGCCATGTATTGGTCTTCGATAAGGTGAGGACTTCCTCTCTCCCCTCAAATCATTCATTTGATTGCCTCATTGATCTGCTGCCTGGCACCACACCACCTCGTGGAAGCCTCCTTCTCCTTGTCGAGACCCGCGAGACAGGTGATGGAGAAATACAAGAGTCTCTTGCTGTCAGCCAAATCCTTGTTTCTTCCTTTCTGCTCAGAGCAGGTTTCTTCTTAGCGGGCAAGAAGGATGGATCTCTCAAACACTGCACAGATTACCGGGGTTGGAATGAAATAACTGTAAAGAACTGATGCCCTTTGCCTCTGATGTCCTCTGTTTTGGCAAGGAGCCCTGCTCTTCATCAAGTGGGATCTGCGCATCCAGTTCAAATCCAAGAGGGATACAAAAGGAAGACCACCTCCAAAACACTTATCAGCCATTACAAATACCTCATAATGCCTTTCGCTTTTGCTAATGCCCCCACAGTCTTCCAGAACAATGAACAATGTCTTTTGTGATACGGTGAACAAGTGTGTTTATGTAGATGATATTCTGATCCCAAGACTTGGTCACTCGGCGCCATCAAGTCGGAGTAGTGCTAAAATATGCCCCGGAGTAAGAGTTTTATCAACCTGAGGTGTCCATCTTTTGTTTCAAGATTTCTGCCGAATTGTGACGGACCTTGAAAAGATGAAGGCTGTCACTGAGTGGCCCATTCCCACAACCAGGAGGAATCTTCAATGATTCCTCGGGTTTCCAAATTTCTGTCATCATTTTCTGTAACTACAGTACGGTCGCGGCACCTCTCACCACACTTACCTCAGCCAAGTAGTCCTCCCATTGGAACCAAGATATGGATCAGGCCTTTACCCACAGGAAACCAAGATTCACCTGTCCTGATGGCTCCTGATCCCAAGCAAAACATAATTGTTGAAGATGATGCTTCAGAGACTGATGGTCATACTATCCTGTGACAGAGCTCTTCTGCGAATCACAAGGGACTCCCCTGTGCCACCTTCTTTCCAAATCTCAGCCCCACCAAGAACGTATAACACTCAAGCTGGTAGTGGAAGAATAGTGCTTTAGCTGAAGGGAGCTCTGACAGCTTAGAAACATTCACTATGAGGAAACTCCTTGATGTCAGTGAAGATGGGGTTTCCAGTACCTGATTGACTGGAAGGTGTATGGCCTGATGAATCCTCATGGGTCCCAGCCAACAACCTTCTTGAAAAGGTGCTCATCAAGGTAAACTGGTCTAGAACAACATCAGGTGGAATTCCGTGAGATACACTGGCATATTGCGGACTTCAGTTACAGGGAAACCCTTGCATTTACTTCTTATTTCCCATCTGTTACCCATTTTGTTACTCACCTGTTTCTATTCCACCTTTTTACCTTGATTGTTTTGTTTCACGACCCTCCTTGTGAGATTCTTATTTGTCAATCTTTTGCCCTGAATTTCAGTATTAATTTTAGTCCTTCCTTGCATGCTGCCTAGCCCTGATTACCATGCCTGCCTGCTTTTGATTATTTCCTGTTTCTGACCTTGCGTATGTCTTTTGATTTTGTACCTTTGCCCATCTGTTTTCTGGTTTCAATCCTCGCCTGCTTTTTGACCATGCTTCTGTTTTAGCCCCTCATTGTACCAGCTATGGTTCATGGTATCAAACATTTTTGACTTTGATATTATCATTCAGGTGAGTAGGCATTAAATGAGCTGAAGACAAGGTTCACCAGTGCCCTGATTCTGAAGCACCCAGGTCCCACTTCTTTTTATGGACATAGAACCTACAGACCGTTCAGAACCTACAGAACCTGTTTGTAATTTGGTGACCACCAAAGCTTTTTTTTCCCTAAAAAGTTACCTGCAGCAGAGAGAAACTGATATAGAGAATTGGGAAATCTTGGTAAATAAATTGACTGGAAGATTGGAGGCATTGGCTCAAGGGGACTCAACATCCTTTCCTTGTCCCCACATACCACACCGACCTGGAATATCTCAGTATGGTCATAATATTAATCTCCTGCCACGAATGTTGATCTCTGTTTTCCAACTGCTTCCAATTTAGTCTGTCCTATAGGTGAGAATCCATGAATTCCAAGGAAGAAATGCCTATCTCCATGACAACCTAAAACCACAGAGAACTCCAGATATCTTATTGTATTCTGCATGCATTGTTTACATTAGGTGAGAGATAATGGATCAGATTCAACAGTTCCTCACTCCTGATCCATCTCCAGTTAAAAGCCCTCCTGGTAAAATGTTTGTCTCGATCCCAGCATGTTCCTCTCTCCTACAGTGGATACAGTTGATGCCTAGTTTAGGGCCCCAGGTACTGGATGTACACTAACACTTCTAAAGAAAACCCCCTTATGGCCTGACACAATATATTAAAACCTGCGCATCAAAGCTGCTTTGGCAGTTGCTAGATAGTTTCCTTAGTCCATGTGAACTTGGTCACATATTGCAATCAGTGTAGAAATTTTCAAAAATTTTGGCCCCGACTGTCTAAAAAATTGTGGCCTTTACAAAATTTTGAGAGCACTTTTTTAATATAGTAATTTAATGTGCAAAGTTTCTGTCTTTAATGTGAAATGAGCTCAAATTAACATGCATACAGTAAGCAACACCTTGTGCCAAGTGAATAAAAAGCAAACTATTGCTGCTCCAAAGAGAAGCATGAAATCATTTTTATGTGTATTTGATACTGTATGTGAAAGAAAGCAGAAGACAGCTCTATGTAGGTTTTTATTTAGCTCTTAATAGCCAGGGATGCACATAACTGGCACGCAAGTACGCATTTGGCATATAAAGCGATATGTGCAGCAATTTCTTGGCGTAGCAACTCAAATGCACAAAAAATAAGTATGCATTTGTGCTGCTATGACCATTACCATTCATTTTAACCTCTGCAAATGAAGTATACATTTGCTGTAAAAAGGTTAAATGCATGGGTAAGTTGACGATCTGTAGCCACGCCCCTAGCAGAAATTGGCTTGTTTTTGGATGAACACCTTTATTAAAAAATAAAACTGGCCTTTGTCAGGTATTGTAAGAGCGTTACACAGTAGTGTGTGGTTACACAATAGTGCGTAGTTACACAGTAGTGCGTGTTTACACAGTTACATAAAGTCATGTATGTACGCAGCGTGAACAACAGCACTGTTTGTATGAGCGTGTTTTTTTTTTCTTTCTTTTTGGAAATCCTGGGGCAATTTTTCCCCTCGATCTCGGTTTTTAGGGACATTTTGGGATTTCTTGGGGCATTTTCGCCCTATGCCCCCATTAATTTCCAACACTGATTGCAATCAATTTTGTTACTGGTATCCCCATTTCACAGGGTTCAACCTCAATCTTGGTAGCATTGGACTGACTGCTGCCATTGAAGGGAGGGTTTGGATTAGGATTAGGGTTTGGATTAGGATTAGGGTTTGGATTAGGATTAGGTTGTGTGTTAGAAATGTATGATTCTTGCATACCTATTGTCAAACCCAGCAGAACACTTTGAGTAGGTTCCTGCTGTGGGCTGGGTAGCATGGAGTCTTCCTACCAATGATTTCACTAACTTAACCCTTTTCCAATGCATTTTAGAATGCCAGTATCCCATGACTCTTTGGTCAGCATCCCAGCTGTGGTTGAGTGGCTGCATCACAACAAATCTGTGTGGCCAGTAACACATGCAGTACTGTATATGATTCCAGGATGCAATTCATCATCACAACACCAGGTAAATGCACACCAATGCCCTCAGTATTAACTCAGTCAAAGGGCTCTACATCTGTCATATATTCCTCTGATTCTTCCACTGAAGAGGTTCAGCCTGCGGTATATCATCCCTCTCTCAATCATGAGGCAGACTAAAGTGGTCTCCTATCATCTGCTACCAACACAGTACAAAATTACCTCAAACTTCCACATCTTCTTGTTGAAACAGGTTGTGCATCCTCTTATTATCTAAAGTGCCAGGATTCCTGGCAACAATGAAGCTAGTTGCAGTACCTGATGGATTGAACGGATTAATGGCCCAGAAGAATGGTCATGGGTCCCAGTTTTGAACACCCTGGATTCCTCCTACATGACAGTATCTCATCTCACATGTCCAGAACGGCCATCCTTCTCCTGTCCAGAAATGCTTGACAGTCCCTCTCACCCGAATATTAATGGACTGTTCTAGTCCCTGAATTTGTGCCATATTAGTTATGACTGCTAAAACCCTCCGAATACTTGCCTGGTTGCAATGTCTCATCTCTAATTTTCAAGTGTTACTCTCAGTTTTGAATTTCTCTGATGTTTGACCTTTGCTTTATTCCTGATTTTCAACTCTGGATTGTCCTCCAGACTCTGTACTATGCACCTGATCTAACCCTGCCTGGCTTTCGAACTTGGATAATAATTTGACTTTCGAAATTAAATCCTGTACCTAACCTATGAGTTTTTCATTTCTGTGACACTGTGAGTGTTTCCTTTATACAGAAACATTCACTATGAGGAATCTTTGAATTTCTGGGAGATTTTAATTTTTTTTTTTTAAATAGAGGTTTCAACTTTTTTGTGATATGTCAGATCTGCAAGTACATTTAAAGTGTTAAAAAAACTTTTGGTGTATAAAAATGGGACTTTTTAGTTACATGGCAGGAGTCCTGGTACCTTCATTTTTTTATCTTTGGCCCAAACCAAAACAAAGGTTTAAATTTATTTGAGCCCAGTTCCTATAGAATGTGCTCCTGCAATACACAAGCCTAATTGCTTCTAAATGCCTGGATATAGTGCTTTTAAGGGGTAGGTCTGCAATTCCACATCATGCCTGTTTCTTTTTTTTTGTACATGAATATAACTGTGAATTACAAGTTGTGGGAATAACCAATTCAATCTAAGCGTGCATGACAAAGATTTTTTTTTCCCTTGTGATAATTGTTTTTCTCTATACGATTCAGTAGAGTCGTGTTTGTGTTCCTATATGCACATGTCTGTGTTAGCATGCATTGCATATCTGCACATACACCCTTCACTCCAAAATAAGAAGGATTCATCTGCATTATATTTTGAAACTGACACTGTTATTTCATGGATGGAAATAATGGACACCTAAAGCAAACTGTGCTGACAGGGGGAGCAGACAAAGAGAAGGTCACCTCCTCATGCAGACTGCCATTTTCCCTAAGGAGGAGCTAAAGCTTTGTAATCAATATCAGTCGTAAGTAGCAAAATCCCTTGTATCCATTTCATATCATGTCTATTTTGATTACCGAGTTCATTAACTAGCCCTGATAAATGTCACAATCAAACTGTGCTAAATCATTTTTCAAAATATCTTGCTGTGATTCAGTGAAGTCTGTGAATAAACAAACTTAAGTTCCCACACTTGCCTCATAATAAAAACAAAGACACATGTACTGCGAAGCTGCTAAAATATCACTTCCTGGGATTTTAAGGGCAAACTAAGCTTTCTAAGAATGTGTGATGCCAATAGAAACACATTAGGTATGCTGGTTATAGCAGGTCAGGCTCAGAATACTATGCCATCAGCACAACACTCATGTAAGCTTACACTGTGTGCTACATTTCACAGTCCTCTCCACGTAGTATGTCTGATAAGACTGAGAAATACAGCAATTCACAGACTGGGAGCTGCTGAGGTAATAACGATGCATGGGTTATGGGAACGTCAATAATCTTTCTCAAGACCGAAGCGAGAACTTGCAGTTTGGGAGAAGAAACATACAGGTTAGAGACTTGTTTTTATAAATCACAGAGTTGTGCACTTGATGCATGGCATGCTTCGGTAATATCACTTTAAATACTTTGTCATTGATTTCAAAATGCTAGGCTAATGTCGTTTATTGTTTCCCCTGGGGCTTCCGCCATAAGGCTGTTGTGATGAACCTTGAAGAGAGCTGTGGAAGGTCAGAGTATCTACAGAGCTACGATTTCCAGAAATCTTAGCCGTGGGCGAAGGTGTGGTATTAATTTGTCATTTTTATAGACACATCCTTTGAAGATAAACCCTAAGCCAGCAATCACGCTGCTTTTGTTTGTTTCATTAACAGGCTGTAATTTGCGCCCTATCCCTCAGTTTCCACAGCATTTGTTACCTGATTCCACTAAGCCTATTGTTATTCTTCTATATTAGCCCACACCTCACTGTAATTCACCACATAATCGCAAGTCACCTGTCCGCTTCCTGCGTAAACAGACACCACAAAGAGCTTCATTAGGAACAACAAAATTCACATTTCTGGTGTCAGAGGAGCTTACTGTAGATATTTTGGCAAAGTGAGGCACGATTACTTAAACTCTGCCCATTAGTTCAAATGAAGTCAGTATTTTACAAGATATTCCAAGACTTTTTTTGGTTTAATTTTAATTGGTCTATAAAATAGCCCTCCTAGATTAAATGATGGTAAGAATCAATTCTGTCGACAAAAAATATATTATATCTTGATACTTCACAAATAACCTGCACGCACACACATCATTTCCATATGTAATCCTACCCCAAAGGACCTTACCGGTATATAGAAAAGAGCAGGCAATCTTATAAGCAAAGGATGACTTTGAATTCTTTTCATCTGTTTCAGTGCATTTAAATTTGCCTTTGGCAGACATTCTACAATTTCTGATACTTAAAATAATGTTTTACATCAGAGGAATCTTAAAAGATTATTCTGGACTTAACGCAGGTATATTTAACATGAAAGATAAGGAACTGCAATGGCTTGTGTTTTATGTACAAAAACCAGACTAGTGATGCGAACAGTTTTAATGTCATCTTTTCCTATTTTGGAAGCAGCGGATATCTGTCAGAATATAGTTGCAATACAGAAGAATGCTGAGGCTGTCAATGTCATATTCAATCCATGGCCTAAATAACTGGGTATCTATAAACAGAAAGGCATTAAGTGACCTGCAGAGCGATGCTAAAAATAGGCACTCCCTGGGATTTCTGATTTTTTTTCCCTTATTTTCACCAGTGCCAGTTGCTAGCATTAAAAGTGTGACCCCGTAGTCCTCTTAAGAAGATTATCTTCTTGAGCTCAATCAAAACAAAAAACTAATAATAAAACAAGGCATCAGAAAGAAGTCAACGGACGCCATGATGGAAAAACAGCTTGACCAGAAAGAGCAGTACTTGTTTATTCACTCTTCACACCACTGGTCTCCGAACTCCAGTCTGGGCCTCGACATGTCCTCAGGAGGCCTCTCATATTTCCCTGACACCCATGTCCAGTGTGAGAGCCTAGTGGCATGCATTATGCCATGCCCTGCCATCTTTGCCCTTTCGGCTCCTCGTTTGCAGTCATTATCTGGAGACCGGGTAGCACACAGACAGACAGATGGACGATGAAGGAGGGAATGAGAGGAGAGCAGAAGGAGAGAACAGAGCTTAGACTCCCGTCCTGCTGTTGCTAAGCAGCAGCCGCCCATGGCCCAGCTGATAGGCAGGCTACTTCCTGAGTATTATCAGGCCAAGGTAGGAAAAGATGTCAAGGAAACAGGGGCGCCGTGACCAGGAGACACCGCCCTTCCTGGGCCTATAGTAGTTAGTCCATAAGAATGATACATGAAGGATGACGGGTGACAATGAATGGCTGTTGACTAATGAAAAAAGTCATTGCTATTTCCATTATTGAAATTTTCATCTAGTACAATTCTATATTTCTAGATGCCATATAGATAATGTTACTAATACACAAAAACATTTAGATCCAGGGTATGAAACCTAACCGATGGTACTTTTGTTGATTTTTTTATACCATGTTTTACAGCTCTCTGCCCTTTTATATGGGAACTGGCTATCAGGTGTTGATTAGCAAACTAGACTTGTAAACTTGTTCCATCTTTAAGGCCGTACTGCAGTTATCACTTTAGCTTATGTCCTTTGGATGAGAGTATATGCCCCTATGAACACTGGGACTTACAATTGGTGGAGGGGTTTGTTTGCTGTCTGGAGATATATTGTTTGGTAGGGCCTAACTATGATCTAACAAAACCCCTCATGAAAGATACCTATGAATATCAGAGTGAGACAGAATTACTAGGACCCACCTCAGTTTGGTCTGTTGGGCCAGAAGGTGGCTTTTACTACATTGCCAATGGCTATTGGCTTTGGGAACATGGAACACAAGCTCTCTGAGTTAGTGAAAGAGATCAGCCATATATAGTTAACCTTACCTCCAAGCCTGTTGTGGGAACCAATTACTGTGCTCGAGGATAGAGTCAGTCTTCCCATGAAGTTCCTCATGGTGAAACACCATGGTGGAAGCATCCTGGCGATGGGATCACCCTGAAGGTGGGATCATCCTAGAGTCTATCATTGATGACCTCCCCTGTGCCAGTCATATACAGACTCAGATATCATATCTCAGAGCCTTCTTCTCTGGAGCATTAGGGACCATCTGACTATGGCAATCAGTGAGAACTGAGAGACTCTCAAGGAGCTCCTTCCCACAAGTCACCAGAGCACTAAATGCCCCCATGACAGTTATACTTTAATACTCATTCCTTACATATGCAACATGCACGTTATCTGAGCCATATTGCACATTTCAGGTTTTTCTTTTCTGTCTCAATAAAACTTTCTGTTCTTTATTTCTATATTCATCATGGATATTTATTATATTGTTTTCTTTCTTTTTTATTCTTGTATTGATATTACTGCTTCTTTTTTTATTGTAGCGCACTTTTGTTTCACTGCAGATTATAGTCTGACTGTATATCCTGCATGTGACAAATAAAAATCCTTGAATCCTCACAAACCAAAGGGCTGTGCGTTTCTTCGGGTAGACAAGGGAGTTGCCTTTATGTGTCTGTAAATTGGATAGAGGAAAACTGTGTGAATGCACAAAACATCAGAAGGGCATATCTAAGCTTTCTAAGAGACCATGAGTCAGGCACTCAAAGATACCTCCTGCAGACTCGGGGTGCTGCTAGGTGATTCCATTACACACTTGGGGCATGATGGAGTTATCTGTGGAGTGTAATTGGGAATAACAGCTTCTCAGATCAAAACTTAAGCGGCGAACTGTTGTTGGGCAGTTTGAATACCTCTGCCCTAAAGGGACAGAGTTGGAAAATATTTTTTTAGCAGTTTTGTGTACCTTCAAAAATGTTTTTACATTGCCTCAAAATCTTGTCTGGTGACCTAGATACGCAGTGTACTGACTCTCATGGATCACCGTATTGATTTTCACTTTGAACTTGGTTTAAAATACACAGATATAGTATTAATGCTTAATTCACATGGATTTGTTATTACCGAAGTTTGTTGAGGGAAAGCGAAAACACCTGCGTGGGAAGACAAAAGTTTTGCGAGGGAACGCAAAACAATTGCGAGGGAAGACAAAACTGTTTATAAATAATATTTTCCAAAGCCGTCCCCTCAGGGCCTCCATTGCCTTCTGTAAGGTAGAGGTGTAATATGCAAAAAAAGAACCACACACCCAGAGCTGGAATAGCTTGAAAGATCAATTGCCATGACACCAATATAAACTAATAAATATAATGCAAACAAGGAGCTAGAATTATCAGTATTAACAATATATAAATAGCTTAAGTGGTCTGTTTCCCCCAGCCTACCTCAACCTGTAATGAATTTTTAGTCTACAAAAATAAATAGCACAGATACAACATAAAAGAATCTCAACTGGCATCACTGTAGCCTTACACTTTTAGCAATGTTCCCCATCTCGGTCCTCAAGGACCCAGTTGGTCCACATTTTTGCTCCCTCCCAGCTCCCTGCCAGATAGTGCACATTTTTGTGTAGCGGCCACAAAACTGAGGAAGCAAATACACGAACTATCTGCATTTCCCCGAGGAACGGGTTGGGAAACACTGACCTAGAGGAGTTATGTGTGAGTCCTTCCTTGGTTCTGTGCACGAGGAGTTTGCATGTTCTCTACATGATCATATGGGTCTAGGTGCCACCCCATTTTAATTGGCTCTGAGTGCTTTCTCATCACCGAACGTGGAACACATTTATGTAGCGCAAATATAATTTTAGTCGTTCGCAGAACCGCATGGATATACAGTACATGAGTTCTAACGTTATCATGTGTCGGCGGGGGGCTCCGTAAACAAGGGGGTCTCAGTCAGAGTCTGTTTGCTAGCAGGTGCAACACGGGCTACTTCAGGCAAACCTGACTCGCGGAACGTATTGCTTTATTAACTTAGTGGTCAAACGCATAAAAATGCATCTAAAAAAATGTGAGCTGAATAAATGGTAACATTTTCGTTATGTATTCCACCAGCTCTATCCCAATAATGTATTGATTGTTCTGGTATTATAGAAGCTTAAAACTGGTCAATGAAGACATTGCTTTCAATTAAAGCTTAGAGTGAATAAAGCTTTGCAGAATGATGGTGACTCTATGGTAAAAAAAAGGAAAATGAAAAGCATGACCTGAATATGAGTACCTTAGACACAGAAACACGGAAGCTTCTCCCTGCTCATTGGGCTGTAAGCATATCAAGGAAAGGGTGCAGAGTATTTTGGGAAAAGAATATTTTGGAAAACAATATTAAGAGGTCAGAAGTGTCTCATTTGTTATTAGCTAAAGGTTAAAAGTATTAGTTTCACTGTAACATAATAATTGTCTGATCTAAGAAAAGTGTTTTTTTATGTTGGTGACAGCCTTCAGTTTAAATGTTCAGATGCCCTGCCCTTTACACTGTTGCCCTGCCCATGACCCGTCCAAGACCTGCCCATTCCCCACCCATTCCCCGACCTATGACCTGCCTATTCCCCATCCATGACCTGCCCATTCCCCGCCCATGACCTGCCCATTCCCCACCCATGACCTGCTCATTCCCCACCCATGACCTGCCCATTCCCCGCCCATGACCTGCCCATTCCCCACCCATGACCTGCCCATTCCCCGCCCATGACCGACCCAAGCCCCACCCATGGCTCTCCCCTGAACACAATCAGGAGCCACCACTGCTGTGATAGGCTGCCTGGGATGCACCGTTCACGTCCTGGGAGAGACTGCAGGCTCACCATGACATACCACTGAATATGCAGTTATGAACAACTGACCTAAGCAGCGCACCTACATATTGATTTTATTTGGACAATTTGAGATACACTACATAGACAAAAGTTTTGGGACACACCTCTCAATTATTGAATTCAGGTGGTACATTCAGACCCATTGCCACAGGTGTATAAAATCAAACACCTAGCAATGCAGTCAGGTTTACAAATATTTTTGAAAGAATGAGTTGTTCTGAAGAGCTCAGTGAATTCAGACATGGTACTGTCATAGGATGCCACCTTTGCAATAAGTCAGCTGAAGTGACATTTCTTCCCTGCTAGATATTCCACAGTCAACTGTAAGTGGTATTATTGCAAAGTGGAAGTGTTTAAGAATAACAGAAACTGAGCCATGAAGTGGCAGACCAGGTAAAGTGAGCCGGGTCACTGAGTGCTGAAGTGCATAGTGAGTAAGAGTCGCCAAAGCCCTGTTGATTCAATAGCTGTAGAATTCCAAACTTCCTCTGGCATTAACCCCAACACAAAAACGGTGCGCCGGGAGCTTCATGGAATGAGTTTCCATGGCCGAACAGCTGAATGCAAGCCTCACATCACCAAGCGCAATGCCAAGCGTTGGATGGAGTGGTCTAAAGCATGCCACCACTGGACTGTGGATTAGTGGAAACATGTTCTGCGGAGTGTCAAATTATGCTTCTCTGTCTGGCAATCCGATAGACGAGTTTGGGTTTGGCAGATGCCAGGAGAACATTACCTGCCTGACTGCATTGTGCCAACTGTAAAGTTTGGTGGAGGAGGAATAATGGTATGGGGTTGTTTTTCAACGGTTGGACTAGGCCCCTTTGTCCCAGTGAAGGGGACATTTAATATTCATCAAGACATTTTGGGCAATTGGACAATTCTATGCTTCAAACTTTGCAGGAACAGTTTGGAGAAGTTCTGGAAGAGTCCTGTTCCAGCAAGACTGTGTCCCAGTGCATATAGCAATGACCATAAAAACATGGTTGGGTGAGTCTGGTGTGGAAGAACTTGACTGACTCGCAGAGAGCCCTGACCTCAACCCCATCGAACACCTTTGGGATGAAGTAGAATGGAGATTGTGAGCCAGGCCTTCACATCGAGCATCAGTGCCTGACCTCATAAATGCCATAGACACAGTCCATAAACTTGTGGGAAGCCTTCCCAGAAGAGTGGCAGCTGTTATAGCCGCAAAGGCTATAACATATTGATGCCTATGGATTTACAATGGAATGTCATAAAAGTTTTTGTAGGTGTAATGGGCAGGTGACCCGATATTTCTGTCCATATAGTGTATAAATGCTGGTACTTACAACTGTATTCTTTGATTTTATGGCATTTGTTTGAAATGTACTATCAAAATGTATCATTAAATATTTTGAATCGTATAGTTTTGGGTCTACTACTTAAAATGCTTTAGAGCAAATGCATTATACATGATGTGGCTTATATTTTGACACTGCCCTAGCTGTTGGAGGGATACAGGTCTCTTCTCATGCACGTCCTCTATGGGGTTTTGTTTTTATGGTTCCCATCAAGAGAGTTTTGAGCAGCTGAACCCCCCCCCCCCCACCATACACTATCAGCATTATCTGTGCCTGAAAATATCCCAGGTTATATTTGATAATCTTTTTCGCATCAAAGTAACCACACAAGTTGAATTCGAAATGACCCGACTGAAGGCAGCCATTTCAGCTGAGGGTTCCTGAGGTTAGCTGAGGGCCAGAACACTCATGGTGCGTCACCCATTACCAGACTTTGCATGCAAGTGGGAAAACATTTGCGGAACAGCTTTGCATAGCTCAACTGCGGAGAAAAAAGAAGTTAGCATTGTCACTCCAAGACACATCACAGGGGGGCAACTATAAAAATCGCTGAAAACACGCAACCTTGCTGTTCCACCTTCCAGAGGAAGTCCTGTTGTACTACCCTTGCGTGAGGTTGTTAATCTTCAATTGCTTCAGCAAAGACCTCCAAGGTTGTGAGCTAAACAGATTTTATGTATTTTCTTTCAACCTTTCACACATTATGTGTGCATTGCAGAGGGTTTGTGTGCAATATGTATGCTTCACACAAGTAGCACATTCCTGAAGCTAAAGCACTGAAACAGGTACAGTAACATAGCGGTCAAAAGGATACCATTTGTATGCATAATAAGCCCAAGCTACTTAAACAAAAGTACTTTTTTTGCTTACAGAAAAGTAAGCAAAAATAGCTTTAATGGGACAAGCCCCCCAGTGCTCCTAACAGCTTCCAACAGGGGGGTGTCCTTCCTGGGTAAAAACCATGGGATCTATGTGAACACTGTAAAGGAGTGTAGGGTCTTTTTCTTATAATTCAGAACCACCAACTGCTCACTGCTTAGACTGGCTGTGTAGATATACTTTAAAAGGTACCTTTACCTACAGCCAGGGTACAACTGGGAGACCCTTGAGGCTACGGTCCCAGTGACAAATAATCCCATATGGAAAAGTTTCTTTGCCATTTTACCCAAATCATACATGCTTTTTATATGATACTCAAAATAAAAATACAATCCATATAAACTTAATGTGTTATTATACATATGTGTACTTTATTGATGTAAAACACATATGAATTGAATTTACCATCAAACACATAAGTCCTACATTCATGTACAATCCATATTAAATGCATGTGCCATTAGTCATATATGTCCTTTATTTGTGTAAAATACTTATTACTTTAATGTTTTGTCAAACATATAAGTTCCACGTTGATGTACAATGAATATGAATGCTTTGTTAGCATTACTTTTTATGCATGATTCTTTGACTGAACTCATCTGAATCATGGACATTCCACACAACTAGAATGAGTATTTTGAAAAGTAAACATCCTTTTTCATTCGATACATTCAAAAGAACATAAGAAATTTACAAACGAGAAGAGGTGAAGTTTGTGTTCTGAGAACATAACATCATTTTTGTCATGTCTAATGAAACCAACTGAATGTGGAGAGATCGTACATGTCTTTCATAATATAAAAGCAATATAAAACTTTATTAAGAAACAATAAGCAATAAACATGTATTTCATACTAAAGTCATTTGTTATCTCATATGGTAAAATGTAAAGTTCATTTAGAAGTTTGTAATTTCTCCTGTACGCTTTTCCATTGATTGTTTTACTTGTCAAATGTGTTTTTGGTATGAATGTGGCTGTAATCATACAAGAAAAAACACTGATTTGAAAATTAACATCATGCCTTGTAATATTTAACTAAAATAAGTAAAAAGGCTTGATAGTCTTATAGGAACCATGAGTTTTTTTCATATGGGATTGTACCCTCAAAGGTACAAATTGGTAGTGTTTTCTTCTGACAGTATACAGATATGCTTTAAGATAGGTGATTTCCAATGGCTCCACAGTGCTTCATTCTAAGCACATTCTTTAATTCTAAGAGTAAATAATTCACTGAATTTCCTGTACCTGGTTCCTACATCTCAGTGCTTATGTATTTAGCTCAGCTCCTAATTCCTGCTTTACACAGAGCCCCCAGTCCCCCTCTGCCGGCCCAGGTACATACACAGGTCCAAATAGGCCTATAATCTGTGTAATGACATCCAACAACTCCACTTTCCCAGCTGATATTCACTTTGCAAATCTGCTAGGGCCAAGCATTAGTGAGCACAACAAAGAAGATCTGAGTTACTATCAGTGAGAAGCCTCATGCATTTTTTATCATTCAAATACCTTCAAGGCCTCAGCAGCGGATATACCCTGCCTATCATCGGCACAACAAAAGCACCAGTCATAAATATTACAGTGTCCGCCAAGCCCCTCCAGTGCCCTGTTCACCGACCCCCCTTCACTGCGTAAACCACCTCAATTCAGGACTCAGGGCAGGGAATTGTGTGAAGGCGCCAGCGATTTAAGTCATTCTCTTCTGGCGAGTTTTGCATTTGTCTCTCGTTATTTATCAAGATTTTATGATGAAACAAATGGAATTAGAAATAAATAATAAAAAAGCTGGAAGGCATGGCTAAGCAAAGTAGAAAGCATTCACAGCATTTAACTGGCTTAGGTCAGAAATAGCTGATTGTCATTATGAATGACCATGTGAATCTAATACTGACCCATTTTGTATAACTGTCAAACTGGCCTGTAGGTTGAGTAAATGTTTTTCTCAAGGCTACAAAAGTTTATATTGTGTTTTATCTACTTGCATTTGAGTCAGAGTACTTAAAAGCCATGCACGTGGTTTGTAGTAAATCACGTACAAAATCAATTTTCAATTCTTATAGAGAGAGATGTTTCACTGGAGCACTTCAGCTTAAGGGTGTCACAGTAGAGCCTGCAAGCCACAACCTTGGGTTACTGGTACACATCCCGCACCACTATGCTACACATGAACCATCGATATTTAGTGCTTATCAACCACACTGTGGTTGATTGTTCACACTGAATACCTACTGTAGTATTTCACTGAGAGTATAAGTTTCAGAGAATATAGTTTACATGCACAAAATGTTGTTTATGCAGTAATTTGTAAGGGAGAAAGCAGGTCATTTCCTTTGACAGTTTTGTGATTTTCCAAGTCCATGTCTTAATAGCAAACCTGCTTATAATCACAGCGCATATTATAACTCTATCGTGAACTTTTCAGACCACTAAAAACAAATAAGAGTACAGTATGAGTACAACAAAGCAGCTCTTATTTCCAACAATAAAGACCACTTTATCAGTGTAAACCACTAAGTATGGGTGGCAACTTAAGAAATCCATATGTAATTCATCATGGGGATTGTTCCTGTTGGGGTCCTGCAGCTAGTGGTGGATTCTTGTAGCTAGTGGTCCTGTCCTCTTTATTTGTGAATAACCTGTCAACTATTTCCCTGGACCATTCAGCCAATTGCACAATATGAGATGGTGGGAAACAATGGTTCATAGAGGGAGGTTGTAAAAAGAAAAGGCAATCCATTCACCCATGTTTACTGTAGCTGCTAAATTTTATTTATATGAAGGAAGATTTCCTCTTTGTAGAGATCATATAGTCTACGGAGGAGCTACATTCCACGCCTGTGTTCACTCTCTCAGTTATCTATGTCTCTTTATCCTTTGAGACGAAATACTGGTTTAGATGTTTTGCTCTCCAAGCCTGTTCAAACTTTGAAGAGCGGCAATACCTATAGTCCTGTGCTGTCCACTGTTCTCTAAATCCAAATCCCAAGGATCTGTTCAATGTTACAGAGCAAGTGCATCTTTTACAAACATAAAATCTATAGCAGAAGCACGCAGTACATTTATTGATTCTATATTTACATTATAATTTGGTAACCTGCATTTTTTTCCTTGTAATTTTAGTCTATGTTATTATGTGAATATGTCCAATAAGTTGGTTTTTGGTGCTCTGAGGTTAGCAGATGGTCTATCTGTCTGAAGGCTTCCTGTTTGGATGCGGTATATATGGCAGTTCTAATGGCAATGTGTGGTTAGGAGATTGCTCTGTCTGCAAACCCAGGTGCCATTTCCTGTTTGGCTCTGCACATATAATACTGCTTTCCTGCCGTCTAATGATGCGCGGCCGTAATAGCCAGTATACCTGTGATGTTGTCAAAAAGACAAGGTATGTTTGTTTGTTGCGTGTTATTTTGGAAGACATGTCTGGTACTGGTGTGCAATGACAGGACTATGCAGTGGGGAAGTCATAGAAAAATACACACACACCAACACAGGCATCTAAAAAGAATTTGTGCATAACATTCTCTTGCACAGTAAATGTGTGTTTTCCTATTGGCACAGCGAGTAATTTGAAAATTTGTACTGTTATAGAACTGTGACCCAGGACAGCGACAGGACAGTGCTTACAGTAATAATCCAATCCCCCTGAGGTAATTACCCAATCCCCAGGGTAGTTAGGGTAGTTAACTGTGACCACACAGGGTCATCTTAGTTTTAGAAACATTCTCCCTTTGTAGAAAATGCCCTTGTGGAATAATTTGCTCTTCAGAGTAATAAAAGAGTGGTGGCAGAGTGGTTTGGTGGGCAATCACTGTAGCCCCAATCCTTCGAGGTCGGGGGTCTGGAACTCAGGCTCACAAGTACGGTTGAAGTTTACATGTTCATCACATGCCTTGTGTGTTTCCTTCCTCACAAACGTGCCAGGCCATTTGGCATTACACAACTGTCTGTAGTGGATAATCGTGTCCATGAGTGTGTGCCTGTGTGTGTGCCCTGTGATGGACCGGCATCCTGTCCAGGGTGTCCCCCAGCCCTGTGCCCTGTGATGGACTGGCATCCTGTCCAGGGTGTCCCCCAGCCCTGTGCCCTGTGATGGACCGGCATCCTGTCCAGGGTGTCCCCCAGCCCTGTGCCCTGTGATGGACCGGCATCCTGTCCAGGGTGTCCCCCAGCCCTGTGCCCTGTGATGGACCGGCATCCTGTCCAGGGTGTCCCCCAGCCCTGTGCCCTGTGATGGACTGGCATCCTGTCCAGGGTGTCCCCCAGCCCTGTGCCCTGTGATGGACCGGCATCCTGTCCAGGGTGTCCCCCAGCCCTGTGCCCTGTGATGGACTGGCATCCTGTCCAGGGTGTCCCCCAGCCCTGTGCCCTGTGATGGACTGGCATCCTGTCCAGGGTGTCCCCCAGCCCTGTGCCCTGTGATGGACCGGCATCCTGTGCAGGGTGTCCCCCAGCCCTGTGCCCTGTGATGGACCGGCATCCTGTCCAGGGTGTCCCCCAGCCCTGTGCCCTGAGATGGACTGGCATCCTATGCAGGGTGTCCCCCAGCCCTGTGCCCTGTGATGGACTGGCATCCTATGCAGGGTGTCCCCCAGCCCTGTGCCCTGAGATGGACTGGCATCCGATGCAGGGTGTCCCCCAGCCCTGTGCCCTGTGATGGACCGGCATCCTGTGCAGGGTGTACCCCTGCCTCGGGTGCTGTGCTCGCTGGGACAGGCTCCTGTTCAGTCCTGTCCACAATAAGTGGTTGAAAAGTATATGGATGTAATGAAAGACCTACAAGAGCATCTTTTATAATATCATTTTTTTTTCCAAACATGTTGCCATTTTGAATAGCTAAAATTGCTTTGTAGCTTGATTTAGTACTGCATATCACTATGTTCCCTGAAATTGTATGTTCTGTTATGAACAATTATAGATCACAGATTTCGTGACCTTAATGAGGAGTCCCTCCCTGTAAAAATTTCAGCATATAATTTTCAGAGGTAAATATACATTTGCTGCAAGCTTACCTTGACAGGATGCAGAACTGTCAGTCATGTACACAAAGTTCAAAGTGCCGTAAGCTTATAATGGACCTCAGTGCAACATTCTTTTGGGGTCCACCTCATTTCTGGACACATCATCATGCAAACACCCCCCGACCCCCCGAGAACAAAAACATAAGCTGTGTTCAGTTGTGATGTCAATTTTTGGTATACTGTATAACTACATGCATTTCACACCTTATTTGAGATTCTTTTCCAAAGTGCAATTCTCCCACGTATGATTCAGTGACAGGAATGCCAGAATGTCATCATGCTATTTAATCTCTTAATTATTTTAGACAATTGCATGGTAAACAACTTTAAAGGTTTTATATAAAGCCAGAATCAGACATACAAAACACGACCAGCAAAGCTTTTAACCATTAACAGAAACACAAATGTACCAGCATCCAATTTTATAGCCTTGTCATAAAAAAAGAAAAATTAAAAATTGGACACTGTGAGCTAGATAGATTTGCCAGGCAGGTATCAGAGGTGGAAAGTACAAGTACAAAAACTACAAATCCAGACCATGGTTTTGTTTCAACCAACCAGTTAAGCATAAAGAGTCACAGTCACAGAGAACCCAACTTCCACCTCTGGTATATATATCATTTGGTTTATGGTGGTTCATAGGGCAATGTTACACGCTTCAGTAATTTATAATAATAGATCAATAGCCTCCTGATCCTCCTCAAAAAGGAGCATATCGACCCTCCATTGGCCCTCCTGTCTCTACCAGTGCAGTTCCGCTAATGGTTCCAGGGTACCTATGGAACAATCCGTGTCAAGGGAGGTTAAGAGTTATCCTCAGCCCTGGGACCAAAGGGATATGGTCAAGAGAAGAAGATGTAAAGTTCAGGGTCCCTAAGGATGCTTCCCCGCTGCAGGAGATAACAGAGCAGCTAAAGAGCTGGACTTGTGGCTCAGAACTCACAAGGGGCTACTTATCCGGAATTGCTTCATAAAAAACAAGCACATTATGCTTGAGCCACTGATACCCGTAATGTAGCATGCAAGCAGATGTTCTGTCCTGAATTCTCTTAGCCCAGGCCCTGTCAACCTCACAGCCCTTGTTATGGTGAAAAAATGTT